>NC_091311.1:4351245-4495724 GCF_038502225.1 Cherax quadricarinatus | reverse complement strand
CAGGTGATATATCAGAGGTGAGGTCCTCAAGTTATGTGATAGATCAGAGGTGAGGTCCTCAAGTCAGGTGATAGATCAGAGGTGAGGTCCTCAAGTTAGGTGATAGATCAGAGGTGAGGTCCTCAAGTCAGGTGATAGATCAGAGGTGAGGTCCTCAAGTTAGGTGATAGATCAGAGGTGAGGTCCTCAAGTTATGTGATAGATCAGAGGTGAGGTCCTCAAGTTAGGTGATAGATCAGAGGTGAGGTCCTCAAGTCGGGTGATAGATCAGAGGTGAGGTCCTCAAGTCAGGTGATAGATCAGAGGTGAGGTCCTCAAGTTAGGTGATAGATCAGAGGTGATGTCCTCAAGTCAGGTGATAGATCAGAGGTGAGGTCCTCAAGTTAGGTGATAGATCAGAGGTGAGGTCCTCAAGTTATGTGATAGATCAGAGGTGAGGTCCTTAAGTTAGGTGATAGATCAGAGGTGAGGTCCTCAAGTCGGGTGATAGATCAGAGGTGAGGTGCTCAAGTCAGGTGATAGATCAGAGGTGAGGTCCTCAAGTTAGGTGATAGATCAGAGGTGAGGTCCTCAAGTTAGGTGATAGATCAGAGGTGAGATCCTCAACCGATAGTTTAGTTTCGTCATGAATGGATTTTAGATGTGTCTTTCTTGAGTGATATTGAGAAGTTAAGAATAATTTGATTCTCAGTATGCCAGATAAAGAAAAAAGGTGGTGTCTGACATGTATGCTGAGGTGAAAAATAAATTTGATTGTGAAGCAAGTCAATAAAAGTAATTTTTCACAATTCTCATACTAAAAAGAAAAATCTCATTCAGGAAGGAAAGAAATTTACAAATAGTTGTGGAAACATACAGTGAAGGACAGAGCTTCTGCAGAGTGACTTTTAGAAAAGGTCTGGTAATTATCAAAACTGTGGGAATTAAACTACCTGCATGAACTTCATTATATACATAGCAGTAATTTAATGAAAACAACAAAGATAACTATTTCTTACCAATTGCTACAACTCTGAGGCACATAGGAATATTTTGAGAAACACTAGGTCTCCCTTCGACACCCAATACCCTCATACAATCCCACAAGTTACTCTGGACCTATATTAACCTCAAATTTAATAAACACAACCAGTAATTATGGTAATATTTACATAAAAATTATGTGGACTGTGTAATGTTATATTGAAAGAAAGATGGAATACATGTATTTTTTACATCACATGAGAAAAATATTTATGTTACCAACACTCACCAAATTTGTCTAGAAGTTGCTTGGTGCAGCTAGATCACCCACAACCCCTCCCTAGGTATGAGGAAACTAACTGGCCAGAAGTTCAACATATAAAGTGCAGTATACTTAGCAGTAGGTGTTGACAGCTCCTTATTATCCCTTTTTAACATCTAATTTCTAAGTCCTGCCAAGTCGTTGGTTTCTCACATTCTGCAGGACTGTATCTCAAATTCTTCTTGCTCCTATTTGAGAGGCTTAAACCACATTTAACCTCCAGAGCCCCAGAATAATTCCCTCACATTTCACTGTCACCTTGTTCCTCCAGTCTCAATATGGCGTCCCTCCTCCAACAACAACAATGTAGCTCATTAACTTACTTGCTAAAATACACTACAATATCAGAAAATACACAATATTTTCTACACTGCGGCCGGGTGGAGTTTGTTAGTAAACGACTTAAATTGCTCCTTCCTCTAGGAGACGATTCCAGCCAGTTCTAGCTTTAGTGGTTGTTCTCCTAGTAGGCCTTATTATAATTTCATCTTCTTGCCTCACTTGGTCAGCGTTATCTTCAGTATCACTCGTGTCACTTTCCCTTAGATTTTCATTTACATTTGATTGAATACCATTTAGTTTCAAGTGAATCAATTTAATAATCATTCGAAAACTTTCCTAACCACAACACAACACTTTGACATTCCTGACAACACCTTGTGCACTGGGTATTATGTTAATACCTTCCCCAGAGGCCACAGTGTTCGATGTTGTTCAGTATCAGTTAAGACAGTGTCACCTGGTTGAATGTTCTGTCGATTTACTGCCTCTGACGTACCATAAAAGTGTTCACGTAGTGTTAGAAGATACTCTTATGCCACACAGTAGACCAATGATCAATTACTTTATTTAACATCTTGTATTTATCACCCAACACTAGCATCATCATCCACATATTAGATGAGAAGGTGTTAATAAGTCTGTGTCCGGTGTATCACTCATGTATGAGAGAGGGGGATTATTTATCCGATTCTCCGCCTCCACCAACACTGCACGGAATTCCTCCAAATTAATTCTCTTCATGTATAGCACTTTACGGAGACACCTCTTCACTGTGCCTATCAGTCTTTCGTACAGCCCCTCCTGCCAAGGTGCTCTGGGAGAAATAAACTTCCAGGTACACCTTCGCTGGGTTAACAGAGATTGTACATCATTACTCTTATTTAATTCCATCAAGTATTGAGCCCCCACTACAAAATTTATGGCATTATCCGAAATCATCAATCTCGGACAGGATCTCCTAGCTGCAAACTTCCGAAACAGCCGTATGAACTGTTCTGCAGACAAGTCCTGAGCCACTTCTAAATGAACTGCCCTAGTAGCAGTACAAGTGAACAAGCATACATACACTTTCAGGGGAACACCATCTGAAGTACCTTTTAAAATGATTGGACCACTTTAGTCCAAACCTGTTACATCAGATGGTTTTATCAATTGTACACGCTCCTTTGGCAATGGCGGAGGACCTGGGTACATATAGGATCTGGCATCCACACGGCAACATATTACACAAGATTTAATCACCCTTATTACACTTTGCCGTCCTTGTAGAATCCAGAGGGTTTCCCTAATACAATTTAAATTATCTTGTACCCCACCATGCATTATAATTTTTGGGCATTTAAAACAATCAAAATTGTCAAATGATGAGTATTGGGCAGCAAGATAGGGTGTTTAGCATATTCTCCCAATTCAGCATTTTGTAACCTATCTCAGAACCTAATTGCATCATTCTCTAAATACAGCCCCAATTTCTCTATTATTGAACCCTTCACAATTTTTCCTTCCATCATTAATTTAATCTCATCTCCGTATAATTCTTTCTGTACCCTCTGTAGCCAGTATTCCAAAGGATATGCAAAAATTATATGAGATATTCATTTTGTTTAGAAATTTAAGCACCAACTTAGTTACATTGATTAGTTTGGGTAAAGAAGAATACGTATTTATATCAATGGCTAAGGAAGAACAAACTACTGGAGCAGTGGTCACAGTAATTTCAACAGGAGCAATATACGCCTTTTGTACAGGCCAATTAGCTTTATTTACCAACCAGCTCGGTCCTTTAACCCATGATACAGCATTTACAAATTTAACATAAGGTAAACCTCGAGACAAGAAATCAGCTGGATTCTCCTCACCAAGTATATGATTAAATGTTAACATATGCTGACCCAAACTATTATACTTCTCTTGCATCTGATTAATTTCAGGGACTCTGTTTTGTACGTACACAATTTTACTGTTTCCATTACGAATCCATTGTAAGGATACCTCATTATCAGACCAAATTACAGTGTCGCTAATATTTATCTCCTACAACTTATTTCTTATATAATTAGCTAATTTGACACCTACATAAATGGCTGTTAATTCCAAGGTACGTGATTTAATTGGAGACACTTTAGCCTTAGACATAACAAGAGAAATAACACTATTACATTGAAGGTAAGCAACTGCTCCATACGCCAATTTTGAAGCATCACAAAAACTGTGGAGTACATTTTTCCCATTTGGATTGGCCACCTGGTGTGGAAACTCCAACATTGGAATTTTTTCATAATCACCAATTAATTCTTCCCACCTGCTAATAAATTCCTAAGGTAGAGTTTCATCCCAAGCACATTTAAGCTTCCATGCTTCCTGTATTAAGGGGTGACACTAAACCTAGAGGATCAAAACATTTGGAAACTTCAGCAAGCAAGACTCTCTTAGTTAATTTATTGGGCATACTGTAATAATTAGGTTTTAACATTAACAAATCTCTCTCAGTATCCCAAGTTAAACCCAATACATTACTACATTTTGGTACTTCATCTCCAGGGTAATCTTTACTTATTTTGTCCTTTAATTTGGACGAATTACTATTCCATTCCCTCAGAGGCATATTTGCACTTTGCATTATTTTATTAGCCTCTTCATATGCCTTCAGTTTCTCTTCAGTTGACGTCACACCCAGGAAGTTGTCCACATAAAACTGTTTGCTCATTACTTCACTTAATGGACTACCTGAACATTTAAGGTGTGCATTTATTATCTCTTGAAGTAGGAACGGACTGGATGTAGCACCAAATAATACACTCCTAAAGCGAAAGGTTTTCAGAGGGCTAAGTGGGTCACTAGGATTCTCAGGCCATAAGAAGCAGGTACAATCCCGGTCAGCCTCTTTTAAACCCACTCTTAGGAAAGCTTTACTTATGTCAGCCATAAAGGCATAATTCTTCACCCTGAAATTTAACAAGATATCTCCTAATTTTTCCATCAACGACGGACCTGTCATCAAGCAATCATTTAAAATAGGTACATTTTTGCTTCTCCTAGCATTACAATTACACAATTCTTAGTGGAGTAGTTTTAGAATCCTTTTTACCTCCACGATGTGTAAATAATGACCAGAATCACAAGCCAGCACTATCCTAAGCACTGCTCAAAGTCTATCAGTTCTTAACTACAACATCAGATCCTTAAGCAAACACTATGATGACCTCCTGGCACTCCTTGAGTCACTAAAGACACCCTTCTCCTGCATTATTCTTACTGAGACTTGGCTTAAGCAGGACACAATAGATATTTACCCACTACCAGGATACACAGCAATCCACAACTGCAGACTATACCAAGTTATGGATGGTACTGCAATCTATTACTCTAACCAACTATCTTGTATTAGAACCACTTGCTTTAGTGATGAATATGGGGGGATACATTTTTGCTAATTTTACTGTAAAAAACCTTGAGACGCCTATAACAATCGGTGCCATTTACCGGATACCCCACCCAAACATCCCAATTTTCAGTGAGAATCTAAAGGCACTAATAACAAACAGACACATGAACAAGCACCACCTTCTCTTAGCTGGAGACTTCAATATCAACCTTGGCCTACCAGATGATCAGCCTGTAACTGATTTCAACAACAATATGAACAACACACATCTCATACCAGCAATAACTAAACCAACCAGGATGACTGAGATAAGTGCAACCATAATAGACCACATATGGACCAATATACTAGCCCCCCTTAAATAAGGGATAATCACAGACAGCACTACTGACCACTACCCAACCTTCCTCTTAACAAACATTAGTAAGCCACCACTCGAATAAAACAAAGTTTCATTTAGACTCCATGACGAGGCCTCAATAAGGAATTTCACAGCAGACCTAGAGACTGTTGACTGGCCTACAGAATTCTCCAATGTCAATGGTATTGACGACTGGACAGACATTTTTCTTAACAAAATACTTAGACTATACAACAAACATTGTCCTATAAAAGCGAAACAGATCATGAATAAACGGCTTGGTTGCCCATGGCTAACCAGCAGCATTCTGAAATCCATTGATAAGAAACACCAATATGAAAAGCAATACAGACAGGGCTTAATACACAAAGATATTCTTAAACAATATTCAACAGTTCTCACCAAATTAATAAAGAAAGCCGAACAACTGTACTACTCCAGCAGATTCACTGACACAAGAGGAGATATAAAAAAGACCTGGAAAACACTTTCCCAAATTCTGGGGACCCACAAACTAAAAAAAAACAAGAATATTGTCCTAACCAAATCTAATGGTTTGGTTAGGACAATACAGGACTGATACAGCTAACAAGATAAACGACTTCTTCTCAAACATAGGATCTGATCTCGCCAATAAAATCCCATGTACCAATGCCCATACCGGGGACTACCTATATGGGAATTTTCCAAATTCCTTCTATCTTGTACCAACTGAGCCCACGGAAGTCACCGCGATTATAAAGTCACTCAAAAATAACTCGGGGAATCTGTCTCACGTCCCACCATTATTGTACAAGCGAGCGGCCCATGTCCTTTCGCATGCTATTACATTACTTTTTAACAAGTCACTAGAAACTAGCACTTTCCCGACACTACTCAAGACAGCAAGGGTTACACCAATACATAAAGGTGGTGACCCTACAGATGTAAACAACTATAGGCCAATATCAAACTTACCATTGCTATCCAAAATCTTCGAGAAACTCGTGCACAGGAGACTGTATTCATTTATAACGGCACAAAACATACTCAACCCCTACCAATTTGGATTCAGGAAAAATAAAAGCACTAATGATGCAATTGTAAAAATGCTAGATCTGCTTTACACAGCATTGGAAAATAAGAAATATCCGCTAGGAATTTTTATTGACCTAAGAAAAGCGTTTGACACAGTAGACCACGGCATCCTACTCCACAAACTTGACCATTATGGTATAAGAGGCCATGCGCTTGCATATTTCAAGTCCTACCTTACTAATAGGTATCAGTACGTCACCATTCAAGACACAGCCTCATCAACACGGCCACTTGATACTGGAGTTCCGCAGGGAAGTGTCCTTGGTCCCCTGCTCTTCCTCATTTACATTAATGATCTTCCAAACGTATCCCAACACCTGAACCCCATTCTCTTTGCTGACGACACGACTTACGTCATCTCCCACCCTAATCTTGCCATTCTCAACACCATTGTCAACGAGGAGCTGCTCAAAATTCTGATTTGGATGACAGCCAATAAACTTACACTTAACACTGACAAAACCTACTACATTATGTTTGGTAGCAGAGCAGGTGTTGCGAAACTTAACATTAAGATCGACAACACTCTAATTGCCAGACATAATGAGGGAAAATTCCTAGGTCTATACCTCGACACCAACTTAAATTTCAGCACCCATATCCAACACATAACAAAAAAAGTATCCAAAACGGTGGGGATCCTCTCCAAGATACGATATTACGTGCCGTGCCACAAACTGCCCTTCTCACACTGTACCATTCACTCATTTATCCATACCTCACCTATGCTATTTGTGCTTGGGGATCAACTGCAGCAACACACTTAAAGTCAATAATAACCCAACAAAAAGCTGTAGTAAGAATAATCACTAAATCCCATCCCTGGCAACACCCCCCCCCCCCACTCTTCATAGATCTAAACTTACTCCCTGTTCAGAACATCCACACTTACTGCTGTGCAATCTACATCTACAGGACCTTAAATTCCAATACTAACCTTGACCTAAAACGCTTTCTTGATAGTTGTGACAGGACCCACAGGCATAACACCAGACACAAACATCTCCATGACATTCTCCATGTTCGACTAAACCTTTACAAAAATTTAATGTGTATCAAAGGGCCTAAAATCTGGAACACCCTACCTGAAAACTCTAGAACTGCAGACACATCCATCACCTTAAAAACTACCATTAGAAAACATCTTATCTCCCTGATACACCCCGTCAACTAACTACATGTAAACCACCTGGTGGTTCAGACTCACACTCACTCACTCACCCACTGACTTTAAACACAGAAATACGAATCTTAATCTTAAAATAATGAATCCTAACTAGTCATAAGTTTGCCTATGATACTCCAATATAGATACTTTGTATTGTGCCAAAACAAAAACATTCACATTGCTAAACTCACAAACTATAATTTAGTCACTTAGCCTTAATTAATACCATAATCTGTAATAATTTAAAGTTTATAATTAATCTAAGTCTGCCCAAAATGCCTAGCCATGCTAGGTGTCCTAGTGGCCCCCTCTGTAATTAGTATTTTAAAACATGTAAAGGACACCAATATTCAAAATCTGTAAACCCCGCATTGTACTCCTTATAGAGAATAAACTTGATTGATTGATTGATAAATTTTTGCTTGCGCAGGAGGTATCTCCTATATAAATTTATTATTTAACTGGTCATTAATTATCTCGTCATATGCAGTCAATAATTCTGGTGTCTTGCTCAGTTCGCGGAGCTGGTCCTTTAATTGTCCATGTGCCAATCTGTAATTAGTGGGCAATTCTGGATGGTTCAGCCTCCACGGGAGTCGCACCCAGTATTGTCCAGATTCAAATTTAACATCCATCAGGTACTGTTCCTAAGTAAAGGAATCATCGGGACTTTCTTCATTTACACTGATTCCGATGCTGTCCAGTTCCCACAATTTATGCACTGAGTCAACACCATCCTCTATGGAAGAATTACACTGGGGCACGATTTCATGAGTAAGACACACAGTGATGGTATTTATAGTTTCCTCTAGTCATGCATTATTAGTACGAGGAATGCTACCATACATTACATGGCCTCCTGCAGTCTTTAAAAGGGTGACACCACATTTCTTTACCATACCCTTTACAAAGGAGACAAAAACAGTCCCTATCAAAATATTTACTGGCCCCACAGAGTCACCATTTACACCACAAGGTGCTAAATTTACATTATGTGAAAGTCTTCAGTAGCTTTACTAAGCCCTACTGTAGATATTTTCTCCGGGAGCCTATTTATAATTACTGCATTAATACATTTTCTCTCATTTCCCAGGCTGACTGTTACATAAACAGTGTCGTACAATTGAGCCCCTTTATCTGAGAGAAAACCAGATAATTTTAGAATTGTAGGATCCCCCGTTTGCACCTTTAGCCCATTAAGGCAATTACGTTTTATGAAAGCACGTTGTGATCCCTGGTTTAGTAATGCAGTTTCATTTTTAGATTCATGCCTTTTATCATTAATTTTTACATCTAACACAGGTAAGGCTACTTCGGCCATCATTATTAACATTAACAGCAGTCTTTACATTAGCTACTGTTGTCTCAAGGTTGTCAACATTATCATTATTATCACCATTATTATAATATAAACCCTTACACATGACTATATGGTGCCTTCCGTTGTGGCACTGATAACAATTGTTCAGTTTGGCATGACAATCCCTTACATTATGATTGCCTAGACATCTAATACATCTGTCAAGTTCTTCCAATCTTTGTACTTTAACATCCCATGAATTATAGGCATCACAATTCTTAGACAAATGATTACCCTTGCAGAAGAGACAATCTCTCTTTCCTTTGACTGGGTTCTAAATTAACTGGGCTACTCTTATGAGGGTACTTATTCGTTTTACTTTGATGTGGAGAATCACTGTTTCTGATTCCTGCCACTTGATATGTGCCTATGCTACTATTTTTAGGAGATGAATTATGATTATTAACATTGGGATATTTTTTCCCCTTGTGAAACTTGACAGATACCTCAGAGTTATTATGTGTTGTATCTTTAAAATTATTGGGATGGCTGGTCTGCAACTGAACAATTAATTATTGCAGACCTAGTCTTATTTCCTTCAAACCAAAATATCCTTTTTGGTATTTATTTGATATCCACTCAATCGTTTTACAGCTCAATTTATTCTGTACCATGGCACTCAATAACCAGTCTGATCCATCCAGATCATATTTATTACTTAAAGTTTTAAGAGTGCTCTCCAGTTTAATTCTAAACTGCCATACACTTTTGTAATTGTGATCTGGAGTTTTTAAATTAACAATGATATTCACTAGATCCAACCTACTTTGTTCTATATTACCATAAGTGACCTTCAACAAGTCAACTGCTTCCTTGTAAGAGTCATCTACACTGGGAAAGGCTTGTATGAGTACCTGGAGTTTACCTGGAGAGAGTTCCGGGGGTCAACGCCCCCGCGGCCCGGTCTTTGACCAGGTCTCCTTGTGGATCAGAGCCTGATCAACCAGGCTGTTGCTGCTGGCTGCACGCAAACCAACGTACGAGCCACAGCCCGGCTGGTCAGGAACCGACTTTAGGTGCTTGTCCAGTGCCAGCTTGAAGACTGCCAGGGGTCTGTTGATAATCCCCCTTATGTATGCTGGGAGGCAGTTGAACAGTCTCGGGCCCCTGACACTTATTGTATGGTCTCTTAACGTGCTAGTGACACCCCTGCTTTTCATTGGGGGGATGTTGCATCGTCTGCCAAGTCTTTTGCTTTCGTAGTGAGTGATTTTCGTGTGCAAGTTCGGTACTAGTCCCTCTAGGATTTTCCAGGTGTATATAATCATGTATCTCTCCCGCCTGCGTTCCAGGGAATACAGTTTTAGGAACCTCAAGCGCTCCCAGTAATTGAGGTGTTTTATCTCCGTTATACGCGCCGTGAAGATTCTCTCTACATTTTCTAGGTCAGCAATTTCACCTGCCTTGAAAGGTGCTGTTAGTGTGCAGCAATATTCCAGCCTAGATAGAACAAGTAACCTGAAGAGTGTCATCATGGGCTTGGCCTCCCTAGTTTTGAAGGTTCTCATTATCCATCCTGTCATTTTTCTAGCAGATGCGATTGATACAATGTTATGGTCCTTGAAGGTGAGATCCTCCGACATGATCACTCCTAGGTTTTTGACGTTGGTGTTCGCTCTGTTTTGTGGCCAGAATTTGTTTTGTACTCTGATGAAGATTTAATTTCCTCGTGTTTACCATATCTGAGTAATTGAAATTTCTCATCGTTGAACTTCATATTGTTTTCTGCAGCCCACTGAAAGATTTCGTTGATGTCCGCCTGGAGCCTTGCAGTGTCTGCAATGGAAGACACTGTCATGCAGATTCGGGTGTCATCTGCAAAGGAAGACACTTTGCTGTGGCTGACATCCTTGTCTATGTCAGATATGAGGATGAGGAGCAAGATGGGAGCGAGTACTGTGCCTTGTGGAACAGAGCTTTCCACCGTAGCTGCCTTGAACTTTACTCTGTTGACTACTACTCTCTGTGTTCTGTTAGTGAGGAAATTATAGATCCATTGACCGACTTTTCCTGTTATTCCTTTAGCAAGCATTTTGTGCGCTATTACGCCATGGTCACACTTGTCGAAGGCTTTTGCAAAGTCTGTATATATTACATCTGCATTCTTTTTATCTTCTAGTGCATTTAGGACCTTGTCGTAGTGATCCAATAGTTGAGACAGACAGGAGCGACCTGTTCTAAACCCATGTTGCCCTGGGTTGTGTAACTGATGGGTTTCTAGATGGGTGGTGATCTTGCTTCTTAGGACCGATTCAAAGATTTTTATGATATGGGATGTTAGTGCTATTGGTCTGTAGTTCTTTGCTGTTGCTTTACTGCCCCCTTTGTGGAGTGGGGCTATGTCTGTCATTTTTAGTAACTGTGGGACGACCCCCGTGTCCATGCTCTCTCTCCATAGGATGGAAAAGGCTCATGATAGGGGCTTCTTGCAGTTCTTGATGAACACGGAGTTCCATGAGTCTGGGCCTGGGGCAGAGTGAGCATCTCCTCTTACCTGTCCTTTGAGGTAAAATAATTTATTTACACAGGCTAGGTGACTCCTATCATGAAGAGCTGGTTTAAAAATTGACCAAAACTCCTCCCAGTTTTTTCCAGGATTAAGTACAGGTAAATATAATTCTTGGAGTTTTGGCAAAGACGTCTTATTTACATTAATAGGCTGACTGATTGCCTGGTTTACACCTTTTATTTTTTTCAAAGGACAATTTTTCTTCTAATTCATAATGTTGATTAATTAAAATATCCAATTCTATTTCATTTGCACAATTTATCAGTAAATCTCCTTCATATTTTTTGTAAAAAATTTTGTATGACTCATATATATTACCTAAAGCATCTAAATAGAATTTTAAATCATCAGTATTCACAATTTCATGATTCATTAATTCCAAACATTTATTGTATACCTTGGTGACATGACCTTCCCTAGTCTGTAATGATATTTTCTTTGCTCTAAAATTCATGGGCGTTTTAGCTCCATTAAGTTCCTCAGTTTCACCCATGGTTCAATATATTAAATTGAACTTAATTAATGAACACTGAATATGCACTTAATTATACACTTTATAAAGGTAAATATTACCACTTACCCTTGAATAAATCCTAGCTACACTTGAGCTTAGCTATTACACATGTAAGGAAATTATAATTTCACAAATGCACATTAATATAAATCCAAGCTACACTTGGCTTAGCAAAATTCATATTGTACAAATACACATTAATACAAATCCTAGCCACACTTGGCTTAGCAAAATTAACATTGTGGTAATTATAATCCACTACACAATTAAGTAAATTTATGGACTCAACATCCACTTACTTCTGTCATGTCACTTATAATTATTAATTAATTAATTCACCAATTAATGAATTCACTAATTACATCTGGTTCAATCAAGGACCAACTGGCAAAAGTGGGAATTAAACTACCTGCATGAACTTCATTATATACATAGCAGTAATTTAATGAAAACAACAAAGATAACTATTTCTTACCAATTGCTACAACTCTGAGGCACATAGGAATATTTTGAGACACACTAGGTCTCCCTTCGACACCCAATACCCTCATACAATCCCACAAGTTACTCTGGACCTATATTAACCTCAAATTTAATAAACACAATTAGTAATTATGGTAATATTTACATAAAAATTATGTGGACTGTGTAATATTATATTGAAAGAAAGAAGGAATACATGTATTTTTTACGTCATATGAGAAAAATATTTATGTTACCAACACTCACCAAATTTGTCTAGAAGTTGCTTGGTGCAGCTAGATCACCCACAACCCCTCCCTAGATATGAGGAAACTAACTGACCAGAAGTTCAACATATAAAGTGCAGTATACTTAGCAGTAGGTGTTGACAGCTCCTTATTATCCCCATTTAACATCTAATTTCTAAGTCCTGCCAAGTCGTTGGTTTCTCACATTCTTCAGAACTGTAACTCCAATTCTTCTTGCTCCTGTTTGAGAGGCTTAAACCACATTTAACCTCCAGATCCCCAGAATAATTCCCTCACATTTCACTATCGTCTCGTTCCTCCAATTCCAATATGGCATCCCACCTCCACCAGACACTACCTGTTTGCTGGTTCCCTTTTTAATTCGTAAATTAATTTTAACCAACAACAATGTATTTCAGTAACTTACATGCTAAAATACACTATAATAACGAAAAATACACAATATTTTCCATATGAACCATTTTAATGAGATGAGGATATTTCACGATTTATTTGAAGTTTCACCAGATGACTCAAGTGAAATATTTGAGAAAAAACTGGTTCTTTTGCCTGCCGGTGACACTCAGAGACAGATACAATAAAAATAGTCTGAGGATATTTTAAGTATGCCTACGAGGCACTTTTTTAAACATCAAGAAGTGTGCTGAAGATAATTTGCAGTCTTTAGTGGCAAATTCATTCATTCTTAACTTGTTCAAGCATGATATCTGTTTAAACAAAGTTTCAGTCAAGACTTACGCGGCCCGGTCCACCAGGAGGCCTGGTCACAGACCGGGCCGTGGGGGCGTTGACCCCCGGAACTCTCTCCAGGTAAACTCCAGGTAACATTTGTATAAATTTTAACCTGTAAATGGTCCAAAAGTATATATACGTTTTTACTGCTACTGCCCCAAACGTATATTTACGTTTCATTTCTTATTACTTCAAAATTGGCGCGATAGGTCTGAGTCACCTAGACCTGAGAGAATGGGTGTGTGCACTCAGTGTGCGTGGTATGAAAAAAATCTGGGACACCTGGGTACAGCATGGTAGGACCAGTTACATTCACCTTCATCTTGGGTCAGTATGATGGCCCATCCTCGTGATTCACTCATTCCTCGTCGTATTAGCACTCTGTTATTCGAGGAAAGTGATATAGAACGTCAGTTAAGTGATATAGAACGTCAGTTAAGTGATATAGAACGTCAGTTAAGTGGATTTGACACAGATGTGGCTACTAATAATGAAGGAAATAGTGACAATATATATGATAACCCAGATGATCCTTAGCCCATCACCTCTGGTGTGGCCAGTCTGGCCACACCAGACCATGGGCCAAGCACTTCTGGGGTGGCCAGTCTGGCCACACCAGACCATGGGCCAAGCACTTCTGGGGTGGACAGTGTGGCCACACCAGACCCTAGAACAAGCACTTCTGGGGTGACCAGTGTGGCTACACAAGACCCTGGGCCAAGCACTTCTGGGGTGGCCATTGTGGCCACACAAGACCCTTGGCCAAGCACCTCTGGAGTGGCGAGTGTTACACATAGGCAACTACGCAAGAGGAAACTATAATTTTCCCGGTGTTTTAGTGATAATGAAAGTGACATAAATGACGATGAGATTGATTTTATGCCATTAGAGGATTCGTCTAGTGACAGTGATCATTATTCACCAGTGAAACGAACTTTTAGGCGTCGTTACCTACGTTCAGGCAGTGTGCCATTTGCAGTCGGCGGCAAGGGTCTTGGCAGCAGGTCACGATCCAAAACTCCTGCCACTGATAGTGAAAGTGATCATGAATGTGAATATGCGGGGATGGAGGAAATAGTGGTGGGTGGCACAGTGCCTGGATCACATGGTGCAGTGGGTGGACAAACAAAGGACCGCCCGGCACCCCCTCAACCATGTTCTGCCTCCATTCCTGTCCCCCCTCCTGTTCCCCCACGCCCCATGCCAGAGGTCCACCCTGCACCATGTGACCGAGAGTGGAACTGGACACAAAGTATTCGTGCCACAGCATAACTCATTACAGTTGTGACCGGGTGTGGAAGTGTGAATTGTTCATTACTCTATAATTTGTTCATGACTGTAGCGATTTATAAACGTAAGTAACCATTCTTACAGGATTCATTACCTTTGTAACTTGTGAGTTCATTACCTTTGCACCTAGTTCAGTTATCAAAACTTTGGGGGCCCAGTCCCTGGACCCATTACGTACCTCTGTAATCTGTAAATACCTTTGTAACTTGTCATGATTGTGACCAGACCTACCTGGAGTTCATTATCTTTGTAAATTGTGAGTTCATTACCTTCGTAAACTGTGAGTTCATTACCTCTGTAACTTGCTCAGTTATCAAAACTTTAGAGTCCAGTCCCTGGACCAATTATGTACCTCTGTAATCTTTTGACTTTGTAGATGAATGGTTCATAGAACCGACATGTTGATAAATTAGACACGTGTGCAAATCTTGGGTATCTTTATTGAGGAAACGTTTCGCCACACAGTGGCTTCATCAGTCCATACAAAGAGGAAATGGTATGGTGATACCGACAAGATGTGGAAAAAGACACTTATGTACAGTTCAGGACATTTATTAAAGGAAACGTTTCGCCACGAGTGGCTTCTTCAGTCCTAATACAGAGAAAACTAAGAAAACACATATATATATATAGTGGCGGGAGTCAGGTGAGGTGATGCGTGGGTAGAGGTGGTAGTAGTAGTAGTAATGGAACTAAGGAGGTGAGGCTAGAGAGGGACCTGCTGGCATCAAGTAATACCAGTTCCCAGGATGGGTAATATCCTCTTGCTTAGTAATTTTGAAATACTGTAACTACCGGATTTTTGCTTTATAGTGCTACTGACCGAAATTAGTGCAGCTTCAATGCATTTTCTCCGTCTTAAGTCTTCTTCTTTAATAAATAGTTTAGCTTCATTGAATTTCATGAGGTGTCCAACATCGTCTCTATGTTGAACACATGCGTTTTTGCGGTCATCATTTCTGCAAGCATTTTTGTGTTCTGCTATCCTAATGTCCAGAGTTCTGGCTGTTTCCCCTACATATACTTTGTCACACCCCCCACATGGTATAGTGTAGATTCCTGCACTTGTGCCAGAATCATGCTTGGGTTTTTGTATCAGGTTCCTAATAGTAGTTGAAGAGCTGGTAGATATTTTAGCCAGTTTTCTGTCAAACATTTTTGAAACATTAGTGGCAACGTTGCTGACCGGTAAAACGATGTAACTTGGAGGCTTTTCTTCAATTTGATAGGTGTTGGTCTTGCTGAGGATACGTGTTGCACGTTTCCTGCAGTCACGTATGAAGTGTAGGGGAAAGAATGCAGATGTAATATATACAGACTTTGCAAAAGCCTTCGACAAGTGTGACCATGGCGTAATAGCGCACAAAATGCGCGCTAAAGGAATAACAGGAAAAGTCGGTCGATGGATCTATAATTTCCTCACTAACAGAACACAGAGAGTAGTCGTCAACAGAGTAAAGTCCGAGGCAGCTACGGTGAAAAGCTCTGTTCCACAAGGCACAGTACTAGCTCCCATCTTGTTCCTCATCCTCATATCCGACATAGACAAGGATGTCAGCCACAGCACCGTGTCTTCCTTTGCAGATGACACCCGAATCTGCATGACAGTGTCTTCCATTGCAGACACTGCAAGGCTCCAGGCGGACATCAACCAAATCTTTCAGTGGGCTGCAGAAAACAATATGAAGTTCAACGATGAGAAATTTCAATTACTCAGATATGGTAAACATGAGGAAATTAAATCTTCATCAGAGTACAAAACAAATTCTGGCCACAAAATAGAGCGAAACACCAACGTCAAAGACCTGGGAGTGATTATGTCGGAGGATCTCACCTTCAAGGACCATAACATTGTATCAATCGCATCTGCTAGAAAAATGACAGGATGGATAATGAGAACCTTCAAAACTAGGGAGGCCAAGCCCATGATGACACTCTTCAGGTCACTTGTTCTATCTAGGCTGGAATATTGCTGTACTCTAACAGCACCTTTCAAGGCAGGTGAAATTGCCGACCTAGAAAATGTACAGAGAACTTTCACGGCGCGCATAACGGAGATAAAACACCTCAATTACTGGGAGCGCTTGAGGTTTCTAAACCTGTATTCCCTGGAACGCAGGAGGGAGAGATACATGATTATATACACCTGGAAAATCCTAGAGGGACTAGTACCGAACTTGCACACGAAAATCACTCACTACGAAAGCAAAAGACTTGGCAGACGATGCACCATCCCCCCAATGAAAAGCAGGGGTGTCACTAGCACGTTAAGAGACCATACAATAAGTGTCAGGGGCCCGAGACTGTTCAACTGCCTCCCAGCACACATAAGGGGGATTACCAACAGACCCCTGGCAGTCTTCAAGCTGGCACTGGACAAGCACATAAAGTCAGTTCCTGATCAGCCGGGCTGTGGCTCGTACGTTGGTTTGCGTGCAGCCAGCAGCAACAGCCTGGTTGATCAGGCGCTGATCCACCAGGAGGCCTGGTCACAGACCGGGCCGCGGGGGCGTTGACCCCCGAAACTCTCTCCAGGTAAACTCCAGGTAAACTCCAGGAAAGTGTAGTGAACTAAAAGAGTTGGTGATGTATGTACATTCTTCTTCGAGGAACTGCGGACTGGAAATTCTGTAGGGTCTCAGAAAGAAGCCAATAACTACCCCTCTTTTAGTTCTTGTGTCATGGTGAGAGAAGAAATGTAGATCATTCTTGTAGGTAGGCTTCCGGTAGACTTTAAAAGAAAGTTTGTTTTTCCCTGTGCGTAAGAGAACGTCGAGAAAAGGTAACTGGTTGTCCTTCTCCTCCTCTAGAGTAAATTTAATAGTAGGTTCCAGAGTGTTGATGGTGTTGAGGATGCCCTGTACGTCAAGATTTTTGGGTACAATGACCAAAATATCATCTACGTACCGCATCCAAGTAACTGAACGAGGGATGTTACTGAGGATCCTTCTTGATTCCAGGTCCTCCATATATAAATTGGCAAGCGGACAAAGGAGGAGGAGTGGTCATCCTCAACAGTACAGACTACGTTAGTAAGATGCAAGATTTATTGAACGACGCCAACACATACGTTTCCATCCCCGAACATGCATGGAGGAAAGAAACAGATTCTTTTCTCAGTAAGACCCGCAGTATACTCAGGAAATCAGAAGGTAAAAAGCTCTTGCGCCTCATCCCTACCAACCCCAAGTCAGCTAGACTTTATGGTTTACCAAAGACCCACAAACCAAATGTGCCTATGAGACCCATTACATCTGGAATCGGCAGCGCCCCTCACAGTCTAGCAGGAGTTTTGGCGAAATATTTGTCAAAGCTCCTGGGTACAATCAGTCAGGCTCTTCTAAAGCATTCGGGTGACCTCCTTAACCGTATCAGGGATCTCGACATGAGTGATAAGAAGCTTGCAAGTTTTGATGTGACTGCCTTATTCACCAATGTCCCAGTTGATCAAGCCATTGATCTTCTTCGCAGGGTGATTAAAGATGATACAGAGTTACCTGTACCCCGCCAAGATTTTGTGAGCCTTGTCGAACTTTGTGTTCGTTATAACTGTTTTAGGTTCGAGGACAAGAAGTACAAACAACTCTTCGGACTAGCCATGGGATCCCCCCTTAGTGCAGTTCTTGCCAATTTATATATGGAGGACCTGGAATCAAGAAGGATCCTCAGTAACATCCCTCGTTCAGTTACTTGGATGTGGTACGTAGATGATATTTTGGTCAGACACTGCAACTTCTTGGGATCTTAATACTTGGGAATTCTTCGCTTGCCTAATTCTTGGGCACGACCTACTTCAACATTGAACAAACGTTACACGACCTATGACTGCTGCACCTCTCCTGCCAACGGTTTATAAGCTCCTTCTCAGCACGTATGCCGTATTCTATTCAAGATTGATGGACTGACCACATCGACTCAAGGTTGAGGGACTGATTACCTCATTCTCCTCCTGTTCTTCAAGATTCTCCTTTGTATGGACTGATGAAGCCACTGTGTGGCGAAACGTTTCCTCAACAAAGATACCCAAGAGTTGATTATCAAATGGTATACAATACCGACAGGTTGGTAGATAAGACACATAAGCAACATTTAGGCAACTTGTTGCCTAAATGTTGCTTATGTGTCTTATCTACCAACCTGTCGGTATTGTATACCATTTGATAATCACTATGTCAGACACTGCAACACAATGGCATCTTGGTACAGAAGAGAAAACACCTTGGACAAATTTTTCAAGTGAGAACTGTTTGATCTGAGAGGGACCTGACCTCTCAGTTTCTTCATTCTCACTACTACTACTCTGCACCTCTCCTTCCGACAGTATTTAAGTCTCTACACTGTCGCTTGATCTTCAGTTAGTTCTAGACTTTGGAACAGAATTCTCCAGGCTGAGGGACTGACAACCTCAAATCTACGACTTCAAGGGTGATGGACTGATTACATCGTCTTCACATCTCTACTTCTCCTGCCTAATTTCTGTACTCGACTGAAGAAGCCTACTGTGTAGGCGAAACGTTTCGAAATAAAGTTGCCTAAATGTTGCTTATGTGATTATCTACCTACCCAAGAGTTGCACATGTGTCTAATTTATCAACATGTCGGTTCTCTGAACCATTCATCTACAAACCTGTCAGACACTGCAACTTCTTGGGATCTTAATACTTGGGAATTCTTCGCTTGCCTAATTCTTGGGCACGACCTACTTCAACATTGAACAAATGTTACACGACCTATGACTGCTGCACCTCTCCTGCCAACGGTTTATAAGCTCCTTCTCAGCACGTATGCCGTATTCTATTCAAGATGGAGGGACTGACCACATCGACTCAAGGTTGAGGGACTGATTACCTCATTCTCCTCCTGTTCTTCAAGATTCTCCTTTGTATGGGCTGATGAAGCCACTGTGTGGCGAAACGTTTCCTCAATAAAGATACCCAAGAGTTGCACATGTGTCTAATTTATCAATCTTTTGACTACCGCCCACAGGATGGGTATGGGGTTCTTTCAAGTGTATAGGACGAAGGTGAAGGAAAAAGTAGGACCTCTGAAATCTGGGAATGGACAGCTGACGGATAATGAACTCGAAATGTGTTCCTTATTTAATGACTATTTTTTGTCAGTTTTTACACAGGAAGATGTAAATGAGATTCCAGTAATTAACAATTATGACAAATGCCGACTTATGAAAATAGACAAAGAGAGTTGCAGCCCAGCCACCGTGGAGAGAAGACGTCGTCGTTCCTGCTCTTCAGCTGAGCAACTCTGAACACTGTTGCTCGAGAATTTACTTGGGTTATCCTGAGTAGTTCTTCACCAGAGCTGAGAGGAGACTTGCTTGCAGTCACTTCGAGCCCCATCCCATCAAGAGGGTAAGGCGGTGACTTGCTTGCTTGTTCACCCCTCTCATCCCCATCCCCCCATCCTTCCCCATCCTCCCCTCACCCATACAACAACACTGGCCCACACACTTAACACACTACATACATTGCTATCCTTCTGACTGTCCTATCTTCTTCTTTTTCGGCAACTTCGCTTTGGCGAGTTAACACAAGGCATTTTGACCATCTGGTAGCCCGTGTGGTTTTTTAAAATCCAGCCGATCTTTGCCTTGGGCCCTTTCCCCTCACTACTCGAGGGTAGGCTATCTTAGGGGCTGACCTTCATAAGTCAGCTGAAATAGGATGTTAGGCTAACATTAAGGAAAGATACCTTTTTGTTAAGCAACTCCTCTGCCAGATGCACCTTTCCAGGCATCATGGCGAGGATTCGTGTAAGATTACGTATTGATGGAAATCGAATGTCCATGAAAGACATTCTCAAATGTATTTGCTCCAACTCAACTGTTGCTCCAGTGGATGTTTTTCAAACCCACGCTGGAGCAGTACTTCTCCTCTCTTCAGAAGAAGAGTTACTTCAACTACTAAAGCATGATGTCTTGGATAAACTGAAGACTTTTGGTGTTACCCCAGTTGCACCTGACAGCTATCAAGCTCAGAGGACTGTGTTTGTGGCCAGAATCAGCAGTTTTATGAAACACAGCACTGTTAATGAAATTGTTGATAACATTAATACCGAGAATTCTGACCTTAGGGCTGTAGAAGCACATAAATTCTCAAATACCAACAACAATAAGGTAACTTTAAAATTAATACTCGAGACACCTGAGGAGGCCAAACTTGTGTGTCAAAATGGCTTCAAATATTTCAGTACCAGATGTACATCTGACCAAATTTCTCTGGAACGCTTTGTCAGTGTGACACAATGTTTCAAGTGTTATGCCTTTGGTCATAACAACAACAAATGCAGTACACAAGGGCAAATTTGTAGCATTTGCTCTGGCCAACATTCGTATCGTGATTGTACCAATAAAAATACACCTAAATGTGTCCTCTGTAATGGAAACCATCATGCTGTTTCTGCTATTTGTCCTGAAAGAAAAAAGGAAATGCAGAAAATTCTTGACGCCAAGAAACTATCCACTTCTAAGAAGACCACTCCCCAGGCACCGCCAACCATGTCCCAAGCTTCCTTCCCAGCTCTGCCTGGATCAAATGGGACTCCTCAGGTCTCTACCAATGATTCCAATGTTTGGAATTCTGCCCCTCTTGGAGCGCCCCAATCTAACCCTCACTTACAATAGACACAACAACAAGGTTCAGTCGCATCTCATATGTCTCGGGTATCCACAGACGGGGATATAACGAGAGCACAACTAATGTACTTGGTGGCCAAAGACATAGCAGGTGGTGACATGCAACTCTGCTCTCAGGTTTTAAATGATCTGTTAATGGATAATGGGATCACTCCCATCACTATCCCTGAAAATGTGAAGGCTATTATGACCCAGCCTTCTCATAACAAGAAGTATGTACCATACTCTACATCTAAAAATAAGCCTAAGTCATCCCTGGCCCAGGGATCGCCCTCCCCGCAAACCCAGGCTGTCAACTCCTCTCAACCCGATAAGTCAACACCTGAACATAACAATGCCCCAGAAAGTGGTGCCTACTCTCCCGCTATTGTAGCTGATCCTGTTGAACAGGAACTTTCCCAAGGTAACTCACCTTGCCTATCTAATATTCCCTTGGAGCCTACACAGTCTCCCATTAACTCTCATGAGCCTCTGCTTCCTGAAACTGAGAATAGCATACCTCAGTTTTATGATGATGACTCTAACGACTCTAATGAGTCTGTTAATATTACTGCCTCTAGTGAAGATGATGGCATTTTTAATACACAAACATCCACGCAAAAGTTCCCTCCTCCCCTTGACGAGTCCAGCAGGGATAGTATAGATACAAAGCATGACATTAGTTGCAGGCGTTCAGAACGCAGTGTACGAGCGAAGACAAAGAAATAATGGGGATTACAATCTTCCAACTTAATGTTCAACATTTCTTTAATAACCGTTACCTTCTTGAGGCTGAACTACATAATTACAATCCCGATGTTATACTTCTGAACGAGACAGCTCCAAGAGTTGATCAACATATTAAATTACGTGGATACTGTACTGTGGAGAAATCGAGAGGACCATTTAGTGGTGTAGCCATCTTAGTTAAATTAGGATATACATTTAAAAATATTCATGTTGATGAAGATAACATTCTTGCAATAGAAATGACAACGTCTCATGGACAGCTAGTGATAGGAACTGGATATTTTCCCCCGAGACAACAATATATAGAGTCAATTCCTCTACATAGGATATTAAGCAGAAATATTCCAACAATTCTAGCTGGAGATTTTAATGCTCATCACCCTGCCCTCTTCAACTGTGGAGCTGGTATTCCACTGGGTGACTTAAAAGGAAAACAACTCTTTAATATCATGACAGCTAGAAACTTGTCATTTCAAGGCCCATTCTTTAAATCGTATATTGGACCTCATCCAGGAACACCAGATATAGTACTGACAAACAGAGACTGTGACATCTTTCACTGTCGTATATCTCCTGGTGGACATGTAGGATCTGACCATATCCCTGTTATAATACAACTACAAACTTCTCCATTTAGAATACCTGTAACTCCTAAACCCAATCTTAACACCCTAGGATTTGACCCCTTCAGGGCATATCTGGGTGACGATGAAATTGTGTCATTGGAAAATATACCTTCCAGTGCAATTGATGACGCAATCAGGTCCCTGCACAATCGAATAATTGAAGCTACCAATGCAACTTGCCAATTAGCTTCCACAAAGATATACCAACAATATAAACCTACTAGAGAAATTAGAGACACTTTAAGAAATTATCAAGCAGAATGTCGAAGGCATCTTCAAACGCGACAACCACCAGCAGCTACACTGCACCGATTAAGGCAAGAATTAATTAACATGATTAGTCAACACAAACGAGACATATGGAAATTTCTAGTTCTTGAAGCTAATCAATATAAACGTGAACCAGCAAAATTTTGGAGTAAGATCCGACAACTTTTAAGGGCAAAGCACAAGGCTCCTAACTACCTAGTTCATACCTTCACTGATGAGGATGATGAAGATGTTGAAATTAAACTTGATGATCCACAGGACCAGGCTAATTTGATGGGTGATGTATGGGAGAAAATTCTCTCTCACAATAACAGTCGTCAATTTAATAATAATCATTATCAGTTAGTAAATGAATGGAGAGATGATAACTTGGATGATCTACAACCACT
This sequence comes from Cherax quadricarinatus, assembly GCF_038502225.1. Lineage (NCBI taxonomy): Eukaryota > Metazoa > Arthropoda > Malacostraca > Decapoda > Parastacidae > Cherax > Cherax quadricarinatus. The sequence continues at coordinate 4,472,364 of NC_091311.1, read as the reverse complement.
ACCTACCATCGATACTTCAACTCTTGAAGATACCCACCCGCTTACTAGACCTATTACATTACTAGAGATAAGTCAGGTTATTGGAAGAATGAGAAATAGAGCCCCTGGCCTCTCTGGAATAACAATGAAACAAATAAAGTATCTACCTAGAAATTGCAAACAGTCCTTGGTAAATATCTTTAATGCCATCTTGGCCTCAGGACATTTTCCAGTTGTTTTTAAGACTGCTAGAATGATCTTTCTTGCTAAGCCCAATAAAGACATCCACCAACCTGGGAACTATAGACCTATATCTTTACTTGAAGTCACTGGAAAAGTTCTTGAGAAAGTCATTTCCAACAGATTGAATTACTATATGGAGTTTAATCACTTGTTTACTGAAAAACAATTTGGCTTTAGAACACATAGAGGTACCAATCATGCAATAAATGTTATTTTTGACACTGTAGCAAGTCTAAAACAGCAGGGCAATCTTGCCTTAATTGCCACCAGAGATGTTCATAAAGCTTTTGATAGCTTATGACATGATGGCCTTATATACAAACTCATTGACCTACCAGACCATAACTGGACTTTTCTCAGAGTAATTTATAATTTCTTAACTCAAAGAAAAATCATTCCCACCTTTCATGGCAAGTCGACAGAACCTTTTATACCGACGGCTGGTGTCCCACAAGGTTCTTGTCTCAGTCCACTTCTGTTTAACATTTATGTGAATGACCTTCCTCAACCAGAGTTTAATGACACAATTGTGACACAGTTTGCAGATGATGTTATTCATGTCGTCTCATCAACTCCAGTAACAGGAAAATACAAGTATGAGAGAGTCATAGAAAAAATGAATATTGAACTTCGTCGAACATCTAATTGGGAGAAGAAATGGAGAATTACGACTAATCCTGACAAGGTCCTTGTTAGCACGATAGGATGTTTTGCATCAACCATCGAAGATAAAGGGGGTATCTCCATCAGAGGTACACCTGTAGCCATTAGAAACCCTAACAAGATCTTGGGATATGAAATAGACAGGCTGCGCCACTCAACATCTCATGTAACTAAAAAGATCAATATAGCCAAAGCCGGTCTTAGCAGTCTCTTTCGATTCAATCAAGCCCCTCAACATGTCAAAAAACATCTGTATAAAATGATAATAAGACCTATACTTGAATACCCTTGTGTCCCAATGTCATTAACAACAAAGACCAACATGCTACGGTTACAAAGGGTCCAGAATAGAGCTCTTCGCTTTATTACCGATACCAGGAGGAGAGACAGAGTTAAAATGGCAGATTTACACACACAACAAGATATCACTGCCATAAATGTACGCCTTGACACCCTAAAAAAGAAACAACTTTATACAATGCAAGAACTATACATGCCAGATAGAGAACATCCTATAAAAGTGATAAATACCACAGATTACACCATCACTACTCCGCCTCACAGGACTCAAAGAATGACTCTCCCACAGAGGGTCCGTCGTTTTATTCATAAAGATGATTACCCTCGACCCATGATATTGAGCAACCTCCCTGATGAAGAAGATTGGGTAGCACCAGAACCCTTCTATGTATACTGAGAAAATCATCTCCCCCAATTAGGGAGACATCTTAAATAACTTTCTAATGTAAAATTATGCTATTGACTATTGTTGACACCACCATTAAGAAGCTATTGTCACGAGCTCATAAACTGGCCAGAAAAATATTGCCTTTCTTGTCGTATAAATATCCGTTGTGCAATCGCGAAAAAAAAAAGCAATTGCAACTTGTATAACTACTACCAATTCAGAGTCATGTACTTATATACCTATTATATCTATGTGACTCTGATGGGTTAGTATTATACCCATTAAAGAATATCTTATCAATTCACATACACTTTTTAAATTACACCAAAGTGGTTGGGCCACTTACCTTTTATATCCTACCTCTCCCCCCCCTCCAACCCTTTTCCAATATTTCCATCCTTACCCATCCTTCTTCCTTACCCATCTTACCAAAGCTCTGGTCATTAGAACTCGAAGAACTCGAAGAAACAATTATTTAGTTCCTGATGAATTTAAGTTAACTAATATTACTGTCACGAGGGACATGGTTATTAAACAGATAGACAAACTGAAACAAAATAAGTCCCCGGGACCCGATGAGTTGTTTTCAAGGGTACTTAAGGAATTCAAGATGGAGCTTAGTCAGCCATTAACGAGTGTATTCAATGCGTCCATCCTTACCAGTGTTGTGCCAGAGTTGTGGAAGATGGCTAATGTGGTTCCTATATTCAAATCAGGGGATAAGTCCACTCCTTCAAATTACCGTCCAATAAGCCTGACATCTATAGTGGGCAAGTTATTAGAATCAATTATAGCTGACATTATCAGAAGTCACCTTGAAGAGCATAACTTGATAAATGAATCTCAGCATGGATTCACGAGAGGTCGTTCCTGCCTGACAAACTTACTGACGTTCTTCAATAGAACATTTGAGGCAGTTGACAGTGATAAGGAATATGATATTGTTTATTTGGATTTTAGTAAAGCCTTCGACAGAGTACCTCACAAGAGACTCTTAAGAAAAGTGGCAGCTCATGGTATAGGAGGTAAAATTCTAGCATGGATTGAGGCATGGCTTACCAATAGAAAGCAGAGAGTTACCATTAATGGAGTGAAATCTGAATGGGGATTAGTCACTAGTGGCATTCCACAAGGATCAGTTTTAGGCCCTCTCTTGTTCATAATTTACATTAATTAATGACCTTGATGAAGGGATTACTAGTGACATGAGTAAGTTTGCTGATGATACAAAGATAGGCCGTATAATTCACTCTGAGGAGGATATCAATGAACTACAGGACGATTTGAACAAATTAATGTCTTGGTCTGAAAAATGGCAGATGAAGTTTAATGTGGATAAGTGTAAGGTACTTACCCTTGGTAATGAAAATAACCCTCGAAGCTATAATCTAGGTGAAGTAGAGCTTGGTCATACAGAATGTGAAAAAGACTTGGGAGTCATGGTAAGCAGAAATCTAAAGACAAGACAGCAGTGCCTTAGTGTGCGCAACAAGGCCAACAGATTACTTGGATTTATCTCAAGAAGTATAAGTAACAGAAGTCCAAAAGTTATTTTACAGCTCTATACATCACTAGTGAGGCCTCATTTAGATTATGCTGCTCAGTTTTGGTCCCCTTACTACAGGATGGACATAGACTCATTAGAGAACATACAGAGAAGAATGACTAAAATGATTTACTGTGTAAGGAACCTCCCGTATGAAGATAGACTTAAAGCCTTAAATCTCCACTCTCTGGAGAGGCGTAGAATGAGGGGAGATATCATTGAAGTGTATAAGTGGATGACGGGCATAAACAAGGGAGACATTAATAAAGTACTGAGGGTGTCGAACCAGGTAAGAACCAGGAATAATGGATTTAAGTTGGATAAATTTAGATTTAGAAAGGACATAGGTAAGTACTGGTTTTCTAACAGAGTTGTAGATGCGTGGAACAGTCTTCCCAGTGGGGTGATAGAGGCTAGGACCTTGGGTAGCTTTAAGAAGAGACTGGACAAATATATGAGTGGGAGGGGCTGGGTTTGATTGGTGTCAAGGGGTACGGGAGTTATTTCTTGAGTAGCTTTAGGTAGATGTCGTTTTGATAAGGACCTGCCTCGTATGGGCCAGTAGGCCTTCTGCAGTGTTCCTACATTCTTATGTTCTTATGTTCTTAAGAACATAAGACTACCGCCCACAGGATGGGTATGGGGTGACTACCGCCCACAGGATGGGTATGGGGTGCATAATAAACATATTAAACTGTAACTGTGCCACAGCCTTTTGATTTTGATGCGAGTGGAAGTGGCATCCTGCCAGAATGTCCCATAACGAATGAGTCTACAGAGTTAGACTTTTTCCAGTTATACTTTGACAAGCCTATAATGGAGTTGATAGTGACCCGGACGAACAATTATTACCGCTATATCATGGACAATACATGATCATGGTATCTCCTGTGCCAGGACCCTGTAGGACCCTCAAGGTCCTACAGTGGAACATTCAGGGCCTGAGGGGCAAACAGCACCTCTTGCTGGAGGCAGTAATTCGGGATCGGATTGATATCGTCTTGCTACAAGAAACTCTGACTGTCCCGACTATGTGCCCAAGACTACCCGGTTTTGCTGGGTATTTTGGGCACACGGACCCGGGCGTTCACTGCAGAGGCACAGCTGTATTTGTATCCAATACAATACCTTACGAGGTTATAGCCAACCCTGGAAATAAATGGTATAAAATACCGACACAATGGCAATATAAACACAAATGCAGTACAATGTGATCCTTTATTGACTACGTTTCGCCCAAACAGTGGGCTTTTTCAAGTCACAAACAGAACTACCTGGGGTGGAAGGAACGCGAGTATTTATAGTCCGGCTGAGGTCAGGTGAAGAATGCTGCATCTGATGATGTACCGAGTGGGGCTATAGAGTCTAAAAACTTGGGTAGCTTGGAAAGGAGATTGGATAAGTTTGTGAGCAGACCTTCTACAGTGTTCTTATGTGGGATAGCGATGAAGAAGTTTCTTGGCAAGTGGTTCAGCTATGTTACAGAAGCCACTATTCTGGTTGAAGTTGTCGGATATAGAAATAAGTGATGATTCCAGGATTCTTCGGTATTGAGTGTTGTCTTCTGTGGCGATAAGTCTTGAGTTTCTGTAGTTTATCAAGTGGTTGTGTGAATTACGGTGTTGTACGCAGGCATTCCTTGTGTCGTCAGACCTGCTTGCGTATTGGTGTTCTGAAATACGTGTTTGGAGGTCCCTTGATGTTTCGCCCACGTATAACTTGTTGCAGTCATTACAAGGGATTATGTATACCCCTGCAGAGGATGGAGGCTTGTCCTGCCTACTACTGGTGATGTCCTTGATGGTCGTGGTTGTGGAGGTAGATACTTGGAATGATGTTTTGGCAAAGATGTTGGAAACATGTTTGGCAATGGAGTTGGTGGGAAGGACTATGTATCTCTTCTCGGCAGTGTCTTCTCTGGGTGTGTTGAAGATGTTTAATGAACATCAAAATGGTATACAATACCGACAGGTTGTAAGGTAAGACACATATGCAACAGTTAGACAACTTTATTCCGAAACGTTTCGCCTACACAGTAGGCTTCTTCAGTCGAATACAGAAAGTAGGCAGGAACAGTAGAGATGTGAAGACGATGTAATCAGTCCATCACCCTTAAAGTCGTAGAATTTGAGGTTGTCAGTCCCTCGGCCTGGAGAAGTTCAGTTCCATAGTCAGGAACTGACTATGGAACTGAACTTCTCCAGGCCGAGGGACTGACAACCTCAAATTCTACGACTTTAAGGGTGATGGACTGATTACATCGTCTTCACATCTCTACTGTTCCTGCCTACTTTCTGTATTCGACTGAAGAAGCCTACTGTGTAGGCGAAACGTTTCGGAATAAAGTTGTCTAACTGTTGCATATGTGTCTTACCTTACAAGATGTTTAATGCTCGCCGTCTGCAGTCTCTGATGAAGTGACGAGGATAGTGGAGTTTGGAAAATACTTGTTCAATTATAGTGCATTCTTCCTCAAGGAACTCGTTGCTGCAGATTCTGAGTGCACGCAGGAAGAAGCCTATAATTACACCACGTTTGGTTTTGGTGTCGTGGTGAGAGTAGAAGTGGAGAAGATCGTTTTGGTTGGTGGGTTTTCGATAGACTTTAAAACGAAGTTCGTGGTCAGCTTTGCAGAGTAGAACATCAAGGAAAGGAAGAGTGTTGTCGACTTCTTCTTCAAGTGTGAACTGGATTGAAGGCTCGACCTGGTTGAGCTTGTCTTGGAGAGCTTGAACGTTGAAGCGTTTAGGAGTTATGAGGAGAATGTCGTCAACATAACGGAGCCAGGTGACAGACGAAGGAATAATGGTGGAGAAACGTTCGGCTTCTAGATGTTCCATGTATAGGTTCGCCAGGACTGCACTGAGTGGCGAACCCATGGGTAGTCCAAAAGTCTGCTGAAAGAGGTGATTTCCGAAAGAGAAACACGTAAAGCCAACACATAGTTCAACAAGGTCGATGAAATCGCTGGCTGGAATGGGAAGATCAAGTGAATCGTCAATTTTCCTGCGCAAGAGATCGATGGCTTGTTTAGTAGGTACTTTAGTGAATAGGGAAGTCACGTCAAGGCTGGAAAGTTTCTTGTTCCTGATGTTGATGTTGCGAATGCGATTGAGAAGATCACCTGAGTGTTTGAGATGTGCTGGACTGATAGTGCCCAAGAGTTTCGAGAGGTGTTTGGCGAGAATTCCTGAGAGCTGGTGGGGAGCACTGCCTATTCCCGAGGATATGGGCCTCAGTGGGATACCAGGCTTGTGAGTCTTTGGCAGGCCGTACATTCTGGCAGGTCTGGGGTTGCTGGGCATGGTGTGCAGAAGTTTCTTCCCTTGTTCTGAGCTCCTCAGAATGCGGCGAGACCTTTGAAGAAAAGTTTCAGGTCACTTGTTCTATCTAGGCTGGAATATTGCTGCACTCTAACAGCACCTTTCAAGGCAGGTGAAATTGCCGACCTAGAAAATGTACAGAGAACTTTCACGGCGCGCATAACGGAGATAAAACACCTCAATTACTGGGAGCGCTTGAGGTTTCTAAACCTGTATTCCCTGGAACGCAGGAGGGAGAGATACATGATTATATACACCTGGAAAATCCTAGAGGGACTAGTACCGAACTTGCACACGAAAATCACTCACTACGAAAGCAAAAGACTTGGCAGACGATGCACCATCCCCCCAATGAAAAGCAGGGGTGTCACTAGCACGTTAAGAGACCATACAATAAGTGTCAGGGGCCCGAGACTGTTCAACTGCCTCCCAGCACACATAAGGGGGATTACCAACAGACCCCTGGCAGTCTTCAAGCTGGCACTGGACAAGCACCTAAAGTCAGTTCCTGATCAGCCGGGCTGTGGCTCGTACGTTGGTTTGCGTGCAGCCAGCAGCAACAGCCTGGTTGATCAGGCGCTGATCCACCAGGAGGCCTGGTCACAGACCAGGCCGCGGGGGCGTTGACCCCCGAAACTCTCTCCAGGTAAACTCCAGGTTGTCCACTTGGTTAGTTGTGAGAGGTTTGTAGGTATCTGGGTCATTAAGTAGATTGAGCATTTTGTTCCTGTAATCGTCAGTGTTCATGATAACAACACCACCTCCTTTATCAGCGGTGGTGACCCTGATGGTCGTGTCTTCTGCTAAACCTTTGAGTGCATTGATGTAACGTCGAGGTATGACTGGGGAGCTGCGTGTTGAGATGGCTGCTGAGATGATGCCTTGAAGATAGCCTTTTTGGAAGTCGGAGTCATTGTATCTGTAGTTTTTGGCGATGAAATTGAGGTCTTGTTTTGGTTTCGTAATTCCTGTTGCGAATTTGAGGCCTAAGCTGAGGGCTTCAGTTTCTGTGGTTGACAGTGGACGAGATGAAAGATTTTGAATAATTTCAGGTCTTCCTAAACTTTTCCAATTACTATTATCGCAGAGTGTTTGTAGTTTCCTAGTAAGTCTGATCTTCTGTTGAACATTCGCTGTGGTAACTCTGCTGCGAATGATTTCGGCGGTGCGTCTGTTCATGTTGCCCCGGAGTGTTGTGCCTAGTGTTCTGGCTTGGAGAAAAGCTTCCTTTGTAGCATTGTTTAAGTCATCTGCACACTCTTCAAGGTAGGTCCGAGCTGTAGCGGAGAAAGGTGGTTTGATGTTGGCAATTTGAGGAGGAGTAGATCTTGGTAAGACCATTTCTTGGATGCAATCACGATGAAAATTGTGTCTGTTGCGAAGTGAGTAAGCTTTTAGAAGAAGGTCCAGGTATTCTCTGTGTGAAGGATCCATTTCTACTGCAGTGTTTGACACAATGGAAATAAATGGTATAAAATACCGACACAATGGCAATATAAACACAAATGCAGTATAATGTGATCCTTTATTGACTACGTTTCGCCCAAACAGTGGGCTTTTTCAAGTCACAAACAGAACTACCTGGGGTGGAAGGAACGCGAGTATTTATAGTCCGGCTGAGGTCAGGTGAAGAATGCTGCATCTGATGATGTACCGAGTGGGGCTATAGAGTCTAAAAACTTGGGTAGCTTGGAAAGGAGATTGGATAAGTTTGTGAGCAGACCTTCTAGAGTGTTCTTATGTGGGATAGCGATGAAGAAGTTTCTTGGCAAGTGGTTCAGCTATGTTATAGAAGCCACTATTCTGGTTGAAGTTGTCGGATATAGAAATAAGTGATGATTCCAGGATTCTTCGGTATTGAGTGTTGTCTTCTGTGGCGATAAGTCTTGAGTTTCTGTAGTTTATCAAGTGGTTGTGTGAATTACGGTGTTGAACGCAGGCATTCCTTGTGTCGTCAGACCTGCTTGCGTATTGGTGTTCTGAAATACGTGTTTGGAGGTCCCTTGATGTTTCGCCCACGTATAACTTGTTGCAGTCATTACAAGGGATTATGTATATCCCTGCAGAGGATGGAGGCTTGTCCTGCCTGCTACTGGTGATGTCCTTGATGGTCGTGGTTGTGGAGGTAGATACTTGGAATGATGTTTTGGCAAAGATGTTGGAAACATGTTTGGCAATGGAGTTGGTGGGAAGGACTATGTATCTCTTCTCGGCAGTGTCTTCTCTGGGTGTGTTGAAGATGTTTAATGCTCGCCGTCTGCAGTCTCTGATGAAGTGACGAGGATAGTGAAGTTTGGAAAATACTTGTTCAATTATAGTGCATTCTTCCTCAAGGAACTCGTTGCTGCAGATTCTGAGTGCACGCAGGAAGAAGCCTATAATTACACCACGTTTGGTTTTGGTGTCGTGGTGAGAGTAGAAGTGGAGAAGATCGTTTTGGTTGGTGGGTTTTCGATAGACTTTAAAACGAAGTTCGTGGTCAGCTTTGCAGAGTAGAACATCAAGGAAAGGAAGAGTGTTGTCGACTTCTTCTTCAAGTGTGAACTGGATTGAAGGCTCGACCTGGTTGAGCTTGTCTTGGAGAGCTTGAACGTTGAAGCGTTTAGGAGTTATGAGGAGAATGTCGTCAACATAACGGAGCCAGGTGACAGACGAAGGAATAATGGTGGAGAAACGTTCGGCTTCTAGATGTTCCATGTATAGGTTCGCCAGGACTGCACTGAGTGGCGAACCCATGGGTAGTCCAAAAGTCTGCTGAAAGAGGTGATTTCCGAAAGAGAAACACGTAAAGCCAACACATAGTTCAACAAGGTCGATGAAATCGCTGGCTGGAATGGGAAGATCAAGTGAATCGTCAATTTTCCTGCGCAAGAGATCGATGGCTTGTTTAGTAGGTACTTTAGTGAATAGGGAAGTCACGTCAAGGCTGGAAAGTTTCTTGTTCCTGATGTTGATGTTGCGAATGCGATTGAGAAGATCACCTGAGTGTTTGAGATGTGCTGGACTGATAGTGCCCAAGAGTTTCGAGAGGTGTTTGGCGAGAATTCCTGAGAGCTGGTGGGGAGCACTGCCTATTCCCGAGGATATGGGCCTCAGTGGGATACCAGGCTTGTGAGTCTTTGGCAGGCCGTACATTCTGGCAGGTCTGGGGTTGCTGGGCATGGTGTGCAGAAGTTTCTTCCCTTTGTGTTTATATTGCCATTGTGTCAGTATTTTATACCATTTATTTCCATTGTGTCAAACACTGCAGTAGAAATGGATCCTTCACACAGAGAATACCTGGACCTTCTTCTAAAAGCTTACTCACTTCGCAACAGACACAATTTTCTTCGTGATTGCATCCAAGAAATGGTCTTACCAAGATCTACTCCTCCTCAAATTGCCAATATCAAACCACCTTTCTCCGCTACAGCTCGGACCTACCTTGAAGAGTGTGCAGATGACTTAAACAATGCTACAAAGGAAGCTTTTCTCCAAGCCAGAACACTAGGCACAACACTCCGGGGCAACATGAACAGACGCAACGCCGAAATCATTCGCAGCAGAGTTACCACAGCGAATGTTCAACAGAAGATCAGACTTACTAGGAAACTACAAACACTCTGCGATAATAGTAATTGGAAAAGTTTAGGAAGACCTGAAATTATTCAAAATCTTTCATCTCGTCCACTGTCAACCACAGAAACTGAAGCCCTCAGCTTAGGCCTCAAATTCGCAACAGGAATTACGAAACCAAAACAAGACCTCAATTTCATCGCCAAAAACTACAGACACAATGACTCCGACTTCCAAAAAGGCTATCTTCAAGGCATCATCTCAGCAGCCATCTCAACACGCAGCTCCCCAGTCATACCTCGACGTTACATCAATGCACTCAAAGGTTTAGCAGAAGACACGACCATCAGGGTCACCACCGCTGATAAAGGAGGTGGTGTTGTTATCATGAACACTGACGATTACAGGAACAAAATGCTCAATCTACTTAATGACCCAGATACCTACAAACCTCTCACAACTAACCAAGTGGACAACCTTACTAAAACTTTTCTTCAAAGGACTCGCCGCATTCTGAGGAGCTCAGAACAAGGGAAGAAACTTCTGCACACCATGCCCAGCAACCCCAGACCTGCCAGAATGTACGGCCTGCCAAAGACTCACAAGCCTGGTATCCCACTGAGGCCCATATCCTCGGAAATAGGCAGTGCTCCCCACCAGCTCTCAGGAATTCTCGCCAAACACCTCTCGAAACTCCTGGGCACTATCAGTCCAGCACATCTCAAACACTCAGGTGATCTTCTCAATCGCATTCGCAACATCAACATCAGGAACAAGAAACTTTCCAGCCTTGACGTGACTTCCCTATTCACTAAAGTACCTACTAAACAAGCCATCGATCTCTTGCGCAGGAAAATTGACGATTCACTTGATCTTCCCATTCCAGCCAGCGATTTCATCGACCTTGTTGAACTATGTGTTGGCTTTACGTGTTTCTCTTTCGGAAATCACCTCTTTCAGCAGACTTTTGGACTACCCATGGGTTCGCCACTCATTGCAGTCCTGGCGAACCTATACATGGAACATCTAGAAGCCGAACGTTTCTCCACCATTATTCCTTCGTCTGTCACCTGGCTCCGTTATGTTGACGACATTCTCCTCATAACTCCTAAACGCTTCAACGTTCAAGCTCTCCAAGACAAGCTCAACCAGGTCGAGCCTTCAATCCAGTTCACACTTGAAGAAGAAGTCGACAACACTCTTCCTTTCCTTGATGTTCTACTCTGCAAAGCTGACCACGAACTTCGTTTTAAAGTCTATCGAAAACCCACCAACCAAAACGATCTTCTCCACTTCTACTCTCACCACGACACCAAAACCAAACGTGGTGTAATTATAGGCTTCTTCCTGCGTGCACTCAGAATCTGCAGCAACGAGTTCCTTGAGGAAGAATGCACTATAATTGAACAAGTATTTTCCAAACTCCACTATCCTCGTCACTTCATCAGAGACTGCAGACGGCGAGCATTAAACATCTTCAACACACCCAGAGAAGACACTGCCGAGAAGAGATACATAGTCCTTCCCACCAACTCCATTGCCAAACATGTTTCCAACATCTTTGCCAAAACATCATTCCAAGTATCTACCTCCACAACCACGACCATCAAGGACATCACCAGTAGTAGGCAGGACAAGCCTCCATCCTCTGCAGGGGTATACATAATCCCTTGTAATGACTGCAACAAGTTATACGTGGGCGAAACATCAAGGGACCTCCAAACACGTATTTCAGAACACCAATACGCAAGCAGGTCTGACGACACAAGGAATGCCTGCGTACAACACCGTAATTCACACAACCACTTGATAAACTACAGAAACTCAAGACTTATCGCCACAGAAGACAACACTCAATACCGAAGAATCCTGGAATCATCACTTATTTCTATATCCGACAACTTTAACCAGAATAGTGGCTTCTATAACATAGCTGAACCACTTGCCAAGAAACTTCTTCATCGCTATCCCACATAAGAACACTGTAGAAGGTCTGCTCACAAACTTATCCAATCTCTTTTCCCAGCTACCCAAGTTTTTAGACTCTATAGCCCCACTCGGTACATCATCAGATGCAGCATTCTTCACCTGACCTCAGCTGGACTATAAATACTCGCGTTCCTTCCACCCCAGGTAGTTCTGTTTGTGACTTGAAAAAGCCCACTGTGTGGGCGAAACGTAGTCAATAAAGGATCACATTATACTGCATTTGTGTTTATATTGCCATAGCCAACCCTGTGGACTGTGGGGAGGATGTCGAGGTACAGGCCATCCTTGTGCACATACCTGGGGCGCCCATTACCATCTATAACATCTACAAGAACCCAAGACACACCCTCGACATTGCAGAGCTCCTCGCACTAGCACGCACTGAGTGTATTATTGTGGGTGAAGATTTCAACGCACATCACCCAATGCTGCACTCTCACTCAGCAACCAATGCTGCTGGCAGACACATAGCAATGCTCCTACACGATATTCCAGAGGTAAAGTTGCTAAACAATGGAGACCCCACACACCTGTTGGGTGGCTGCCTCGACCTTACTTTCGGGTCAAGACAACTCGCAGCAGGAGCCACATGGGAAACCCATCCTCACCTTGTCAGTGACCACTTTGCAGTGATCACCACCTTCAACATCAACAGGCCTCCCACAGTTGTGCTGCCTCCTAGATGGGACGTAAAGAGGGCCAACTGGAAGGTGTTCCAGGATTATCTTCATGACTGGTGGTCCACATACTCTCTATCTGAAGACTGTGATACGGCTGAACAGGAGCTAATCACTGTTCTCATCCAGGCAGCAGAGTGTGCAATTACAAAGAAGTCCGCAGGACGCACTCACAAAAGAGACTGGTGGTTCTACAACGACGAGGTGCGGGAGCAGAACCACCGCATCAACTCTTTTAGGAAGCTATACAGGCGTAACCCTACGGCAGAGAACAGGAATACTCTGAGAGCCATTGTGCAGCATGCCCGCAGAGTCTCTCTTAGAGTAAAAACTGAGAAATGGCTGGAGTGGTGCTCAACATTCGGACATCACACCACCTTATCTGAGATATGGGGCAAGCTCAACATAGCAACTGGCAAGAGCAAGCCGAGGCCACCAGCACACCCGAACCCATCCCAGGATGCTGAGAAACTAGTGGAGCTTTTCACTTCCAGGGGAGCATCCACTCAGTTCCCACAGGACATCCGGAATATACAGACGGATCTTCTGCCACAGCGCCAGCTAACGATACAAGCTGCATGTGAGTCGGAAGATGTGACTGATGAAGACCTCACGGACTTGGAACTCCGACGTGCCATTAAGAACACAGGTGACACTGCCCCGGGCATCGATGGTGTTACATACTCCATGATTGCACGGGCTGGGCAGAGTGGATGGGAGGCCATACTAGATGTCATTAACAAGTCGTGGAGGGCCAGAACACTCCCAGCAGCTTGGAAGAAAGCTACCATCGTACCAATTCCAAAGCCCAAGGACCCAGGCAATATGAGACCCATATCGCTGACCAGCTGCTTAGCCAAGACTGCTGAGAGGATGGTGTTAAACCGCCTCCTATGGAAACTTGGACCCTCTCATCATCACATATTTGACTTCACCAAAGGAGTGGGTACAGCAGAGTGCATAACCACTCTACTAAGCCAGATTGCTGACAGTAACAAAAAACCTAGTATTGTCGTCTACCTCGACCTTGAAAAGGCATTTGAGCTAGCCAGCCCCACAGCAATTCTGGCAATACTAGCTCGGAAGGGAATCAAAGGACGCCTCCTGGCCTGGATAGAGTCCTACCTTAGGGGCAGGCAGGCCTGTGTCAGCTTTCAGGGACACTACTCTTCCTTTAAATCCCTGGAAAACGGTACGCCACAAGGAGGTGTGCTCAGTCCTACCCTGTTTAACATCCTTATGCAGGAACTTGTGAGCCTTCCCTTTCATAGTGGTACACAGCTCCTCAGCTATGCTGATGATCTTGCACTCGTAGTGAATGGAAAAGGCAATTTAGAACGACAGGCTCAGAGAGCTTTGGACCTAATTATGCAGTCTTGCAAGGAACTAGGCCTCAAGATCTCGGCCGAGAAATCTCTTGCAATGATGTTCAAGGGACCAGATCCTGTGAATAGATTACGTATTCAGGATATAGAACTTGAATGGACAGGCTCCTACCTGTACTTGGGAATCTACATTGATAAAAAGCTGACCTTTCAGAAACAGGCCGAGTATGTCAGGTCACGTGCTCTACTCAGACTCAACGCCATGAGAGCCATGACGAGGCACCGTGCAGGGGCAAGCAAAGATGTACTTCGCTTGTACTATATACAAGCTATACGCTCGCTCATTGACTACGGTGCACCGGCGTTAGCTCATCTCTTCCCGCAGAGCAGGCAAAGAGTGGAGGTCGTACAAAATCAGGCGATAAGAACTATGCTTGGGGCCCCCATCTGGACCAACACAGTATGTCTCAGATATGAGGCCCGGCTTCCTTCCTTGGCTGACAGAGTAAGATACATAAACGCCTGCAAAGTGGCCACGATTCTACACAGGCAGCAAGGTACCCCACTAAGGAGACGGATATTGACAACCATGGCACAAGATCCCACACTCTTCACGGACTATTCCTGGATTCGTTCGTTTTGTGCTGCTGGGCGGAAGCTGCTGCCTGTACAACTACTCCTTGAGAAGAGTTGTGACCTTCCTGTTGCTGGGTACCATCCACCACCTCCCTGGCGCCCAGATCCAGCCGATGTTTGCATCATGCAGCTACCCATCTCTAAGTGTCTCTGCAGTCAAGACACTCTCAGCAATCATGCTGAGACAAGCATGGCACTGGCAGAGGGAGGCACATGTGCAGTGTATTTCACAGATGGTTCTGTCGACCCTGACAGGAAGAGAGCAGCAGCTGGACTGTACCACAATGGTCACACACAAGGCTGGCGACTCCCTGACCACTGCACGATCCTTCAAGCTGAGCTGGTGGCGATTCAGCAGGCACTGTCACATGCCCTACGACATCGACTCCGACCTGTCATACATGTTGATTCCACGTCTGCAATCAATGCCCTCTCCCATCCTCAACCACAGGACAATGTTCACCTCATCACATCGATCCTGAGCATAATGACAGCCTTAGAAGTTCAGGGTAACAGATCGACATTGAACTGGATCCCCAGCCATGCTGGCATCCGGGGAAATGAGGCGGCAGATGATGCAACCAAGGCAGCAACAGACTATCCACATGTTGGGATTACTGTCCCAATCAGCCTACGACAGACCAAACTGGTGGCTGCCAGAGCAATGAAACTTATGGGGGAGGTCTTAGGTGATACCCCATCTCAACAGTGGTACCGAGCAGCGACTCAGGGAGAACCCCCTCCATATGATAGAAGCTGGTCCAGAGCGCAGTGTACCGCCATCCATCGGCTTCGTTTGGGCTTTCCCACAGCCAAGATGATGGTAGACAAGGCTGAGGAGGAGATGTGCCAGTACTGTCAGCACGTTGTCCAGCGGCCCCTAACACACTATCTTCTGGAGTGCGAAGTTACTGAGACGCTCCGCAGGCAACTAGGAGTGATATTCCCTCCCGAAGAGGAACCAGAGATGACTGCGGCCACACTAGTGTACCATGGAGTCAACGAACCAGACAAGCTGTTACCTGTGATAACGACATATCCTCCTCCTCGCTAGTGTCCATAGTTAGGAGTACATACGGTGTTGTCGCTTATGAGATGCACCAGTTGAACTGACCAGAAGAGTGCTTGAACAGCATATGTCGCATCATTGTAGAAATCTTTCTCCCTCGGGAGCCAGAGACGGGTCATCGCAAGATTGAGACCCGTGCCAGGACTACGGTCTTGGCGAACATTATACATTACATACATACATTACATGGACAATACAGCAGAGGTTGGGGAATCGTCACGGCTGCGCAGATGGAAAGATACAACAGTGGATGAAATGCGTTTATTCCTTGCCGCTGTCATGCTTATGCCACATACCTGTAAGAACAATATACGTAACTACTGGGCCACAGACTACTTTATCAGTACTCCTGTCTTCAGTGACCTCCTTCCCTGCAACAGATTCATTCTGTTGCTACGAATGTTGCACTTCTCAGACAGGAATAGGCCCAACAGAAATGACTTTCTATACAAAATCTGGGAAGTGTTTATCCCCTTACTACAGGGTGGACATAGACTCATTAGAGAACATACAGAGAAGAATGACTAAAATGATTTACTGTGTATGAACCTCCCGTATGAAGATAGACTTAAAGCCTTAAATCTCCACTCTCTGGAGAGGCGTAGAATGAGGGGAGATATCATTGAAGTGTATAAGTGGATGACGGGCATAAACAAGGGAGACATTAATAAAGTACTGAGGGTGTCGAACCAGGTAAGAACCAGGAATAATGGATTTAAGTTGGATAAATTTAGATTTAGAAAGGACATAGGTAAGTACTGGTTTTCTAACAGAGTTGTAGATGCGTGGAACAGTCTTCCCAGTGGGGTGATAGAGGCTAGGACCTTGGGTAGCTTTAAGAAGAGACTGGACAAATATATGAGTGGGAGCGGCTGGGTTTGATTGGTGTCAAGGGGTACGGGAGTTATTTCTTGAGTAGCTTTAGGTAGATGTCATTTTGATAAGGACTTGCCTCGTATGGGCCAGTAGGCCTTCTGCAGTGTTCCTACATTCTTATGTTCTTATGTTCTTATATGAAGCAGAAATTCAGTGCATACTTTTATCCCTTCAAGAACATTGTTGTTGACGAGTCCTTGATTCTGTTCAAGGGACGATTGTCATTCAATCAATATGTACCGAGCAAAAGTCATCGCTCTGGTATAAATCTTTTTGTTATGTGTGACTGTGAGACTGGTCTTGTGTTGGATGTCATTGTATACACCGGGAAAAACACATTCGACGATACCAGGCGCATGTTGGGCATTTCTGGTTATGTTGTTCGAAAAATGATGGAACCTTGGCAAGGGCCATACTTTGTACACAGACAACTGGTATACAAGCCCTATGCTCGCTGATTTCCTACGTGTGAACAATACTGATATATGTGGTATAAACCTTGGTAATAAATACCGACAAGTTGGTTTAGAAAGACACGTAAGCAAACACTATAACATATTTATTAGAAAACGTTTCGGTCCTGGGACCTTGATCACTTCTAACATACAGAGGTAGAAAGACATTATATATATAGGCGGAGAGTGAGATGTGACGCACGTGACCTGAGGAATGTCATAAGAACATAAGAATGGAGGAACACTGTAGAAGGCCTACTGGCCCATGCGAGGCAGGTCCTTATCAAAACAACCTCTGCCTATGATGAGGACGGGTAGACGATGAAATCATGTGACTCCTGTGTTGTTGGGTTGGTGCTGCTTAAGTATCATGTATGCCAATGTTTTTGAAATTTTGTAGTTTCCAGTGTTGCGTTCTATAGTGTCGATGACGGTGATTAGTGAGGCTTCTAGGCACCGTCGGCGTCTGAGGTCTGGTTCGGTGAGAACGAGTTGTGCCTCGTTCCAGTTCATCAAATGCCCCGTGGAGTCTCTGTGGAGGACACAGGCGTACCTTACATCGTCTCTGTTAGAGGCATTTCGATGCTCATTCAGGCAGACTGCAAGATCTCTGCCTGTCTCGCCTACGTATTTCTTGGGACAGAACCCACAGGGGATAGTGTAGACGCCTGCTGTAGAAGTTAGAGGTGTGGGGCTGCGTTTAGTAGTGAGGTCTTTGATAGAGGATGTGTTTATGGTGGAAACGTTGATGTTACTCATAGCAAGTGCCCGGCGAGTATTCGTGGCAACATCGCCACATGGGAGTACTATGAACTGTTTAGGGGGCTGTTCCATGGGCGGTTTGTTGAGGATAGCTTGTGCCTTGAGTCTGCAATCTCGGATGAAGAAAGATGGGAACTGAAGACGTGTAAAGGCTTGTGTTATGTAAGTGCATTCTTCTTCTAGAAAACAAGGGCTGGAGATGCGAAGAGCTCTCAAGAAGAAGCAAATGAGGACTCCTCTCTTAGTGCGGGTATCTTGGTGTGAATAAAAGTGTATAAGATCGTCCTTGTTGGTAGGTTTTCTATACACTTTGAAGAGAAGTTTGTCACTGTCGGGAGATCTGCACAGTAGAACGTCGAGGAAAGGAAGTTTGTCATCATTTTCGAGTTCAAGTGTAAACTTTATTGATGGTTCAACTGCATTGATCTTGTTGAGAAGGGCCTGGATATTGAGACGTCTCGGATAGAAAACCAATATATCATCAACGTATCTTAGCCAGGTAACGGTGTTGGGAATGAGGGTGCTGAATTTCTCTGTCTCTAAGTTTTCCATGAAGAGGTTGGCAAGCACAGCACTGAGCGGGCTGCCCATTGCCATCCCAAAGCATTGTTTGTAACAGTTGTCCTGATACTTGAAGAAGTTGAAATTAACACACAGTTCCACTAGATTGATGAAATCTAGAAGAGGTAAAAAATGTAACCACTGATATATGTGGAACAGTGAGAAGGCATAGAAAACATATGCCAAGGTTCAGTGGAGGCAGTGTTGAAGGTGCAGTGCAAGTGCTTCATGCCAGTGGCATCATGGCACTGACGTGGCATGACAAACGGGAAGTGACAATGCTGTCAACCATCCACAGAAACGAGATGGTACAGACAAAGTGAAGAGGGAGACCAATGAACGTATTTGTCGAGCCAGCTGCTGTTGTCGACTATACAAACAATATGCGACTCGTTGACAAGTGTGACATGATGATAGGATTCGTTGATTGTGTTCGTAGGAGTTGCAAGTGGTATATAAAACTGTTTTTTCACCTTGTAGACATTGCAGTGCTCAGTGCTTTCAATATGTACGAAATAAAGACTGGAAAACGACAACGTTTTGCAGAATTCTCTCTGAATGTTATCAAACAGATAACAAGAAAGTATGGTACCACACCTGTACCTGCCCCTCAAGAGCGACCTGTCACACCACAACCTGTCCCCCAACCACAGCCAGTGGGGGAAGTGCCAGACCGAATCATCCCAAACTGTCACTATCTGGTACCAATACCACCCACCCCAAAGAAGAAGCATTCCCAGAAAAAGTGTATTGTGTGTGCTACCACCACAAAACGACCCCAGCAGCAGAAGGACACACGATACATTTGCCACCAGTGTGGGGTGGCACTCTGAATCCATGCTTCATGGAGTATCATACAATCGTGGAGTTCTAGAAACATAAGTGGGACATGTAAATACTTGTATATAGTTATAGATAATAATGTGTGACTCAGCCAGGTGTGCAAAATCACCTGTCAGTGTGTACATGTGTGTTTGTGACAGTATGATAATAATTTTTTATATATTATTGGTGTATAAACAACTATTGACATTGAAATCAAAAGATTTACTATAAAACATAAGTATCATATCATGAAAACTAAGCAAAGTAAAAAAATGAAAAAGAACTTGAAATATGTAGTTTCTGCAAGCGGCAGTGCTCCATGTTGCCGTCAGGTGATCGCCAAGCGGCAGTGCTCCATGTTGCCGTCAGGTGATCGCCAAGCGGCAGTGCTCCATGTTGCCGTCAGGTGATCGCCAAGCGGCAGTGCTCCATGTTGCCGTCAGGTGATCGCCAAGTGGCAGTGCTCCATGTAGCCGTCAGGTGATCGCCAAGCAGCAGTGCTCCATGTTGCCGTCAGGTGATCGCCAAGCGGCAGTGCTCCATGTTGCCGTCAGGTGATCGCCAAGCAGCAGTGCTCCATGTTGCCGTCAGGTGATCGCCAAGCAGCAGTGCTCCATGTTGCCGTCAGGTGATCGCCAAGCGGCAGTGTTCCATGTTGCCGTCAGGTGATCGCCAAGCAGCAGTGCTCCATGTTGCCGTCAGGTGATCGCCAAGCAGCAGTGCTCCATGTTGCCGTCAGGTGATCGCCAAGCAGCAGTGCTCCATGTTGCCGTCAGGTGATCGCCAAGCAGCAGTGCTCCATGTTGCCGTCAGGTGATCGCCAAGTGGCAGTGCTCCATGTTGCCGTCAGGTGATCGCCAAGCAGCAGTGCTCCATGTTGCCGTCAGGTGATCGCCAAGCAGCAGTGCTCCATGTTGCCGTCAGGTGATCGCCAAGCGGCAGTGCTCCATGTTGCCGTCAGGTGATCGCCAAGCAGCAGTGCTCCATGTTGCCGTCAGGTGATCGCCAAGCGGCAGTGCTCCATGTTGCCGTCAGGTGATCGCCAAGCAGCAGTGCTCCATGTTGCCGTCAGGTGATCGCCAAGCAGCAGTGCTCCATGTTGCCGTCAGGTGATCGCCAAGTGGCAGTGCTCCATGTTGCCGTCAGGTGATCGCCAAGCAGCAGTGCTCCATGTTGCCGTCAGGTGATCGCAAAAGCAGAAGTGCTCCATGTTGCTGTCAGGTGATCGCCAAGTGGCAGTGCTCCATGTTGCCGTCAGGTGATCGCCAAGCAGCAGTGCTCCATGTTGCCGTCAGGTGATCGCCAAGCAGCAGTGCTCCATGTTGCCGTCAGGTGATCGCCAAGCGGCAGTGCTCCATGTTGCCGTCAGGTGATCGCCAAGCGGCAGTGCTCCATGTTGCCGTCAGGTGATCGCCAAGTGGCAGTGCTCCATGTTGCCGTCAGGTGATCGCCAAGCGGCAGTGCTCCATGTTGCCGTCAGGTGATCGCCAAGCGGCAGTGCTCCATGTTGCCGTCAGGTGATCGCCAAGTGGCAGTGCTCCATGTTGCCGTCAGGTGATCGCCAAGTGGCAGTGCTCCATGTTGCCGTCAGGTGATCGCCAAGCGGCAGTGCTCCATGTTGCCGTCAGGTGATCGCCAAGCGGCAGTGCTCCATGTTGCCGTCAGGTGATCGCCAAGCGGCAGTGCTCCATGTTGCCGTCAGGTGATCGCCAAGCGGCAGTGCTCCATGTTGCCGTCAGGTGATCGCCAAGTGGCAGTGCTCCATGTTGCCGTCAGGTGATCGCCAAGCGGCAGTGCTCCATGTTGCCGTCAGGTGATCGCCAAGCGGCAGTGCTCCATGTTGCCGTCAGGTGATCGCCAAGCGGCAGTGCTCCATGTTGCCGTCAGGTGATCGCCAAGTGGCAGTGCTCCATGTTGCCGTCAGGTGATCGCCAAGCAGCAGTGCTCCATGTTGCCGTCAGGTGATCGCCAAGCGGCAGTGCTCCATGTTGCCGTCAGGTGATCGCCAAGCAGCAGTGCTCCATGTTGCCGTCAGGTGATCGCCAAGCAGCAGTGCTCCATGTTGCCGTCAGGTGATCGCCAAGCGGCAGTGTTCCATGTTGCCATCAGGTGATCGCCAAGCAGCAGTGCTCCATGTTGCCGTCAGGTGATCGCCAAGCAGCAGTGCTCCATGTTGCCGTCAGGTGATCGCCAAGCAGCAGTGCTCCATGTTGCCGTCAGGTGATCGCCAAGCAGCAGTGCTCCATGTTGCCGTCAGGTGATCGCCAAGTGGCAGTGCTCCATGTTGCCGTCAGGTGATCGCCAAGCAGCAGTGCTCCATGTTGCCGTCAGGTGATCGCCAAGCAGCAGTGCTCCATGTTGCTGTCAGGTGATCGCCAAGCGGCAGTGCTCCATGTTGCCGTCAGGTGATCGCCGAGCAGCAGTGCTCCATGTTGCCGTCAGGTGATCGCCAAGCGGCAGTGCTCCATGTTGCCGTCAGGTGATCGCCAAGCAGCAGTGCTCCATGTTGCCGTCAGGTGATCGCCAAGCAGCAGTGCTCCATGTTGCCGTCAGGTGATCGCCAAGTGGCAGTGCTCCATGTTGCCGTCAGGTGATCGCCAAGCAGCAGTGCTCCATGTTGCCATCAGGTGATCGCAAAAGCAGCAGTGCTCCATGTTGCCGTCAGGTGATCGCCAAGCGGCAGTGCTCCATGTTGCCGTCAGGTGATCGCCAAGCGGCAGTGCTCCATGTTGCCGTCAGGTGATCGCCAAGCGGCAGTGCTCCATGTTGCCGTCAGGTGATCGCCAAGCGGCAGTGCTCCATGTTGCCGTCAGGTGATCGCCAAGCGGCAGTGCTCCATGTTGCCGTCAGGTGATCGCCAAGCGGCAGTGCTCCATGTTGCCGTCAGGTGATCGCCAAGTGGCAGTGCTCCATGTTGCCGTCAGGTGATCGCCAAGCGGCAGTGCTCCATGTTGCCGTCAGGTGATCGCCAAGCAGCAGTGCTCCATGTTGCCGTCAGGTGATCGCCAAGCAAGCAGCAGTGCTCCATGTTGCCGTCAGGTGATCGCCAAGCGGCAGTGCTCCATGTTGCCGTCAGGTGATCGCCAAGCAGCAGTGCTCCATGTTGCCGTCAGGTGATCGCAAAGCGGCAGTGCTCCATGTTGCCGTCAGGTGATCGCCAAGTGGCAGTGCTCCATGTTGCCGTCAGGTGATCGCCAAGCGGCAGTGCTCCATGTTGCCGTCAGGTGATCGCCAAGCGGCAGTGCTCCATGTTGCCGTCAGGTGATCGCCAAGCGGCAGTGCTCCATGTTGCCGTCAGGTGATCGCCAAGCGGCAGTGCTCCATGTTGCCGTCAAGTGATCGCCAAGCAGCAGTGCTCCATGTTGCCGTCAGGTGATCGCCAAGCGGCAGTGCTCCACGTTGCCGTCAGGTGATCGCCAAGCGGCAGTGCTCCATGTTGCCGTCAGGTGATCGCCAAGCGGCAGTGCTCCATGTTGCCGTCAGGTGATCGCCAAGCGGCAGTGCTCCATGTTGCCGTCAGGTGATCGCCAAGCGGCAGTGCTCCATGTTGCCGTCAGGTGATCGCCAAGCGGCAGTGCTCCATGTTGCCGTCAGGTGATCGCCAAGCGGCAGTGCTCCATGTTGCCGTCAGGTGATCGCCAAGTGGCAGTGCTCCATGTTGCCGTCAGGTGATCGCCAAGCAGCAGTGCTCCATGTTGCCGTCAGGTGATCGCCAAGCGGCAGTGCTCCATGTTGCCGTCAGGTGATCGCCAAGCAGCAGTGCTCCATGTTGCCGTCAGGTGATCGCCAAGCAGCAGTGCTCCATGTTGCCGTCAGGTGATCGCCAAGCGGCAGTGCTCCATGTTGCCGTCAGGTGATCGCCAAGCGGCAGTGCTCCATGTTGCCGACAGGTGATCGCCAAGCAGCAGTGCTCCATGTTGCCGTCAGGTGATCGCCAAGCGGCAGTGCTCCATGTTGCCGTCAGGTGATCGCCAAGCGGCAGTGCTCCATGTTGCTGTCAGGTGATCGCCAAGCGGCAGTGCTCCATGTTGCCGTCAGGTGATCGCCAAGCGGCAGTGCTCCATGTTGCCGACAGGTGATCGCCAAGCGGCAGTGCTCCATGTTGCCGTCAGGTGATCGCCAAGGGGCAGTGCTCCATGTTGCCGTCAGGTGATCGCCAAGCGGCAGTGCTCCATGTTGCCGTCAGGCGATCGCCAAGCGGCAGTGCTCCATGTTGCCTTCAGGTGATCGCCAAGCGGCAGTGCTCCATGTTGCCGTCAGGTGATCGCCAAGTGGCAGTGCTCCATGTTGCCGTCAGGTGATCGCCAAGCGGCAGTGCTCCATGTTGCCATCAGGTGATCGCCAAGCGGCAGTGCTCCATGTTGCCGTCAGGTGATCGCCAAGCAGCAGTGCTCCATGTTGCCGTCAGGTGATCGCCAAGCGGCAGTGCTCCATGTTGCCGTCAGGTGATCGCCAAGCGGCAGTGCTCCATGTTGCCATCAGGTGATCGCCAAGCGGCAGTGCTCCATGTTGCCGTCAGGTGATCGTCAAGCGGCAGTGCTCCATGTTGCCGTCAGGTGATCGCCAAGCAGCAGTGCTCCATGTTGCCGTCAGGTGATCGCCAAGCGGCAGTGCTCCATGTTGCCGTCAGGTGATCGCCAAGCAGCAGTGCTCCATGTTGCCGTCAGGTGATCGCCAAGCAGCAGTGCTCCATGTTGCCGTCAGGTGATCGCCAAGCGGCAGTGCTCCATGTTGCCGTCAGGTGATCGCCAAGCAGCAGTGCTCCATGTTGCCGTCAGGTGATCGCCAAGCAGCAGTGCTCCATGTTGCCGTCAGGTGATCGCCAAGCAGCAGTGCTCCATGTTGCCGTCAGGTGATCGCCAAGCGGCAGTGCTCCATGTTGCCGTCAGGTGATCGCCAAGCGGCAGTGCTCCATGTTGCCGTCAGGTGATCGCCAAGCGGCAGTGCTCCATGTTGCCGTCAGGTGATCGCCAAGCGGCAGTGCTCCATGTTGCCGTCAGGTGATCGCCAAGCGGCAGTGCTCCATGTTGCCGTCAGGTGATCGCCAAGCGGCAGTGCTCCATGTTGCCATCAGGTCAGTGCTCCATGTTGCCATCAGGTCAGTGCTCCATGTTGCCATCAGGTCAGTGCTCCATGTTGCCGTCAGGTGATCGCCAAGCGGCAGTGCTCCATGTTGCCGTCAGGTGATCGCCAAGCGGCAGTGCTCCATGTTGCCGTCAGGTGATCGCCAAGCGGCAGTGCTCCATGTTGCCGTCAGGTAATCGCCAAGCGGCAGTGCTCCATGTTGCCGTCAGGTGATCGCCAAGCGGCAGTGCTCCATGTTGCCGTCAGGTGATCGCCAAGCAGCAGTGCTCCATGTTGCCGTCAGGTGATCGCCAAGCGGCAGTGCTCCATGTTGCTGTCAGGTGATCGCCAAGAGGCAGTGCTCCACGTTGCCGTCAGGTGATCGCCAAGCGGCAGTGCTCCATGTTGCTGTCAGGTGATCGCCAAGCGGCAGTGCTCCATGTTGCCGTCAGGTGATCGCCAAGCGGTAGTGCTCCATGTTGCCGTCAGGTGATCGCCAAGCGGCAGTGCTCCATGTTGCCGTCAGGTGATCGCCAAGCGGCAGTGCTCCATGTTGCCGTCAGGTGATTGCCAAGCGGCAGTGCTCCATGTTGCCGTCAGGTGATCGCCAAGTGGCAGTGCTCCATGTTGCCGTCAGGTGATCGCCAAGCGGCAGTGCTCCATGTTGCCGTCAGGTGATCGCCAAGCGGCAGTGCTCCATGTTGCCGTCAGGTGATCGCCAAGTGGCAGTGCTCCATGTTGCCGTCAGGTGATCGCCAAGTGGCAGTGCTCCATGTTGCCGTCAGGTGATCGCCAAGCGGCAGTGCTCCATGTTGCCGTCAGGTGATCGCCAAGTGGCAGTGCTCCATGTTGCCGTCAGGTGATCGCCAAGTGGCAGTGCTCCATGTTGCCGTCAGGTGATCGCCAAGCGGCAGTGCTCCATGTTGCCGTCAGGTGATCGCCAAGCGGCAGTGCTCCATGTTGCCGTCAGGTGATCGCCAAGCGGCAGTGCTCCATGTTGCCGTCAGGTAATCGCCAAGCGGCAGTGCTCCACGTTGCCGTCAGGTGATCGCCAAGGGGCAGTGCTCCATGTTGCCGTCAGGTGATCGCCAAGCGGCAGTGCTCCATGTGGCCGTTAGGTGATCGCCAAGCGGCAGTGCTCCATGTTGCCGTCAGGTGATCGCCAAGTGCCAACTTCACGGCCTCATATCTCGGTAAGTACTGACCCTAAAATTTTTTTTTTATCCTATAACACTTAGAAAAATGTGCTCTTTTTTTCTATAAAAAGAATCGATTTTTTTTTATTTTCCAAAATATTCGTGGCACTGGGGTAGTGAACATATATATACGTTTGGACCTTTTACAGGTTAAGACAATGCGTGAAAGATATTGAACTAGATGCTATTGCTCTCTGCACTTAAATATAACCTTAAATATTACGTTAAATTAGCTAGGAACTTTAAGTATACAGTACTTATTATTACATAATATGCATTTAAGTGTAATCGAATATTAAAACTGTCATGTACAATTTAGTGTTGTTATATTTGTAATTACGATTTATTTTCTTATGATATTTAGCTTCGTTAATTCTGGATATCATTATTTCTTCAATAATATGAAATATGAGAGAAGCGGTAAATGTGCTATTGCTTTACAGCAATAAACAAATTGTTGAAGATTATGACTGGTTTTGTTTTGTTAAAACAAAAATGGATTTCTGGAAGAGGTAAACTGATTTTGATTCTTTCAGACTGAGGGTACCGTCTATTAAGACGGTTTGGTCAGTCACTTCGTCAGTTTCCTATCGGTTTCAACGTGCAGCTCACATCATATATCTGACTATCTAATGAGGCCCACTTAAGCAGAAAGATTGTGGACCACTGTCTGAGAGCGTCACAATGTTGGTCTTGTCCATCTCGAGGGTGATACGGCGGTCCATGATGGAGTGATTGCTACATCGCTGTAGTTGAGTTTCATGCTCCAGATTCTAGACAGGATGCACTATTGTTGCCCACTTGTAGTAGTATCACCAGATATGTCACAACCATACTCAGAGACTGAAATCAAAGTAAGTAAATGTTAACATGATTATGATTACTTTGTTGGTGATAAAAATAAATCTAGAAGTAAATAAATGAAGCTTGAAGCAGAAATATTTGGATCTCACACTCACATGCACTCACACACCCTAACACTCAAAAACACACTCAGATACATTCATACAGCCATGAAGATCGGGAAAGGGCAAAGAAGATCTTGGGGTGAGTATAATACCGAGCACGTCTCCGGAAGCACACATCAACCAGATAACTGCTGCAACATATGGGCGCCTGGCAAACCTGAAAATAGCATTCCGATACCTAAGTAAGGAATCGTTCAAAACATTGTACACCGTGTACCTCAGGCCCATACTGGAGTACGCAGCACCAGTTTGGAAACCACACTTGATTAAGCACGTCAAGAAATTAGAGAAAGTGCAAAGGTTTGCGACAAGGTTAGTTCCAGAGCTAAAGGAAATGTCCTACAAAGAAAGGTTAAGGGAAATCGGCATGATGACACTGGAGGACAGGAGGGCTAGGGGAGACATGGTAATGACATACAAAATACTGCATGGAATATACAAGGTGGACAGAAACAGGATGTTTAGAGATGGGACACAGTAACAAGAAGCCACAATTGGAAGTTGAAGACTCAGATGAGCCACAGGGATGTTAGGAAGTTCTTCTTCAGTCAGAGTTGTCAAGAGGTGGAATAGCCTGGAAAGTGATGTAGTGGAAGCAGCATCCATACATAACTTTAAGAAGAGGTATGATACAGCTCGTGAAGCAGGGAGAGAGTGGACCTAGAAGCGACCAGTGAAGAGGCAGGCCCAGGAGCTGTGAATTGACCCCTGCAACCAAAATTAGGTGATTACACACATACACTCACACACCATAACACCCAAACATACGCTCATACTCCCACCCACTATTTTTTACACACATAAACCCACATTCACATAGACCCACATGCCCATATTCCCACACACACACACTCCCACTCACATATAGACCCCCCACACTCTCACCCTCACTCTCTCTCTCTCTCTCTCTCTCTCTCTCTCTCTCTCTCTCTCTCTCTCTCTCTCTCTCTCTCTCTCTCTCTCTCTCTCTCTCTTTCTCTCTCTCTCTCTCTTTTTTATTTTTTTTTTACACAGGGTTTGACAAGGTTAAGGATCCCTAGCTTTATTGACAGCTATTTACAGGTTAAGGATTCCTAACTTTATTGGCAAGCTAAGAGCTGTTACCTACATCAGCTCATTTGAAAGCATTTTTATTGTTATGAGGCATACAAGTAGGAAACAGGATGAAGTTGGAGCCATCTGTGGGCCAGCATTTTCATTTGATCAACTGACTTTATCTCGTTGACATCATTATCCTGTACGAATGTGTTCCATACTCGAGTCATCCTGGGTATGTATGATCTCAGATGGAGTGATGTTCTGGAGAAGGGTACAGCCAGAGTGAAGTTGCTGCTTTCTGCCCATCTTGTGGCATAAAAGCTTTTTTCACGCTGTCCTCGAAGTGGATCCAAGTGTGGTATTTTGACAATATTGGCCTTGTACATAACAGTAAGGCCACCCACATCCCTCCTATGTTGAAGGCTCTGCTGAAATGACAGATCTATCCAGGATGGGTCCAGACGAGAGATGAGACGTCTTGCTCTGTTCTCTACTCTGTCAAG
The DNA here is from genome assembly GCF_038502225.1 of Cherax quadricarinatus. NCBI lineage: Eukaryota > Metazoa > Arthropoda > Malacostraca > Decapoda > Parastacidae > Cherax > Cherax quadricarinatus. The sequence goes on along the minus strand of NC_091311.1, from coordinate 4,444,423 downwards.
CAGTCGCAGATGAGAGGGGGGGCAGGCAAACCAAGAAAGTGGAGCATACTCAAGGTGCGAGCGTACTTGTGCCTCGTACAGGATCTTGCAACCCCTACTATCAAGCAGATGGGAGATACGGCGAAGTGCTGTAAGCTTCCTGGCTGCCTTGTTTGCAAGATTTACAACATGGTTCTTCATGGTTAGTTTGGAGTCAAATTTCACCCCAAGGATATCAACTTCTTCTCCAGGTGCCAACATCCTCCCATTCATCCTTACTACTGCACCAGCATTACCATCATGGTGCCTAGAGACGATCATCATTTGCATTTTCTCAGGTGCAAATGTTACTTGCCATCTATTTCCCCAAGCTGATATAGCTCTCAGCTGGTGATTGATGTAGCTCTTTCTCTTTCTCTCTCTCTCTCTCTCTCTCTCTCTCTCTCTCTCTCTCTCTCTCTCTCTCTCTCTCTCTCTCTCTCTCTCTCTCTCTCTCTCTCTCTCTCTCTCTCTCTCTCTCTCTTTTTTTTTTTTTTTTTACACAGGGTTTGACAAGGTTAAGGATCCCTAGCTTTATTGACAGCTATATTACAGGTTAAGGATTCCTAACTTTATTGGCAAGCTAAGAGCTGTTACCTACATCAGCTCATTTGAAAGCATTTTTATTGTTATGAGACATACAAGTACGGAACAGGATGAAGTTGGAGCCATCTGTGGGCCAGCATTTTCATTTGATCAACTGACTTTATCTCGTTGACATCATTATGCTGTACGAATGTGTTCCATACTCGAGTCATCCTGGGTATGTATGATCTCAGATGGAGTGATGTTCTGGAGAAGGGTACAGCCAGAGTGAAGTTGCTGCTTTCTGCCCGTCTTGTGGCATAAAAGCTTGTTTCACGCTGTCCTCGAAGTGGATCCAAGTGTGGTATTTTGACAATATTGGCCTTGTACATAACAGTAAGGCCACCCACATTCCTCCTATGTTGAAGGCTCTGCTGAAATGACAGATCTATCCAGGATGGGTCCAGGCGAGAGATGAGACGTCTTGCTCTGTTCTCTACTCTGTCAAGCAGTCGCAGATGAGAGGGGGGGGGGCAGGCAAACCAAGAAAGTGGAGCATACTCAAGGTGTGAGCGTACTTGTGCCTCGTACAGGATCTTGCAACCCCTATTGTCAAGCAGATGCAAGATACGGCGAAGTGCTGTAAGCTTCCTGGCTGCCTTGTTTGCAAGATTTACAACATGGTTGTTCATGGTTAGTTTGGAGTCAAATTTCACCCCAAGGATATCAACTTCTTCTCCAGGTGCCAACATCCTCCCATTCATCCTTACTACTGCACCAGCATTACCATCATGGTGCCTAGAGACGATCATCATTTGCGTTTTCTCAGGTGCAAATGTTACTTGCCATCTATTTCCCCAAGCTGATATAGCTCTCAGCTGGTGATTGATGTAGCTTAGAGCAGCTGGCATTTCTTCTCTTGGATAAGTGAATGTCAGTGTACAGTCGTCTGCATATGCATGTGATTCTGGGATGAGATGAAGAAGGTCGTTGAAGTAGACATTCCATAACAGTGGACCCAGCACGCTTCCTTGTGGAACGCTTGCCCCAATAGGATGCCTTGCTGATTCCGCTCCACTGAGGACTACACTTAGAGATCTACCATGAAGGTAATCACTGAGGAGACATTGCGTAGAGCCTGCAATTCCCAGTGCTTGAAGTTTTGCTAAGAGGCCCTGGTGCCACACCCGGTCGAAAGCGTCAGCAATGTCCAGTGCTACCACACAGCTGACTTTGGATTCATCCAGTGACTGGTGCCACTTAGTGGAGAGGTTTAACAACAGATCAGCAGCAGAGTAACCTTTCCTGAAGCCATATTGACGATCACAAAGTAGTGAGTGGTAGTCAAAAAAATCTGTCATTTGTCTTGAGATTATTGTCTCAAGGATCTTACCAGTGATTGACAGGAGTGACACTGGTCTGTAGTTGCTGATTTCTGCTCTGCTCTTCTTTTTGTGAACAGGGACTACATTTGCCTCTTTCCATAGAGAGGGCCATTTACACTGTACTAGGCAGTGCTGAAAGATGCGAGTTAGAGGTGCTGCTAGCTGGTCTGCACATCTTCTCAACAATCTTGGGCTCAACTTGTCTGGGCCCACAGCCTTTTCTTGGTCAAGTGATTTAAGAAGGAAATGCACCTCCTCCTGCCTTATTGTCACCACTGACAGTTTTGACACAGTTCGTGCAGCTAGCCAAGGAGGGTCCCTTGCTGGATCAGGAACTTGCATTTTGGTAGCAAAGTGTTCAGCAAAGAGGTCCGCCTTCTCTTGACTACTAGTAGAGGTGGTCCCATCCTGTCGATTTAGAGGTGGAATAAGTTCATCAGGCAGATAACCTTGTCTGTCCTTGACCAGGGACCACCAGGTTTTGGAGCCTACCCTACCTGATGCTAACTTTCTTTTAGTGTCCACCTCCCATTTAGCAATGGCCCACTTTTAAACATCACCCATACGCCTGCAGGCTTGCATGTGCAAGTTCCTGTTATAGGTGGTAGGATGTCTCTTATACCTTCGCCATGCTTTGTACTTAGCAGTAGCAGCCTCTCTACAACGAAAGCCAAACCAAGGCTGATCTGTAGGCTTTGTCACATATTGCCGGTGAGGAATGTGTTCTTGTTGCAGATTAAGGATGTGTCCAGTGAAGGCTTTCACTTGGTTGTCAACATCCCCCTGGAGAAGAGCATTCCAGTCGGTGGTGGCGAGCTCAGAGCAAAGGGCTGGCCAAGTACCTCTTTCCCATAGCCAGGTTGTGCGTGTGGACTCCTCACCTCGTTCTGTTGGGATCTTAAGTGTGGTAAAAACAGCCTTGTGGTCAGACGATCCAACGTAGCTGAGGGGTTGACAAGTGACTATGCCTTCTGCCAGATCACTCACTACTGGGTCAAGGGAGGAGCCAGAGATATGAGTAGGGAAATCAACAAAGTTTCTCATGTCAAACACTGCAAGAAGGTCATCAAAGTCCCTCTGTATAAGGTGCTGGTTGAGGTCACCTATCTATCTATCTATCTCCTCTCACTCTCTCCCTCTCTCCCTGCCCTGCTCCCTCTCTCTCTCCCTTTTTCTCTCTCCTTCTTACTCTCTTTCTCTTCCTCACTTGGACTCTCTCCCTCTCCAGTTCTCCTTCTCCCTTCACCTCCCTCTCTCGCTTCCCCTCTCTCCACTTATTCCCCTCTCTCTCCCCCTTCTCTACCATCTCCCCCTCTTCCTTCCTCTCCTCCACACACAAATGCACATACAAACACACTCACACACACTGGACAACATCTCTCCGTGGGTCTTTAGAGAGGGAGCAGAGACGCTATGTGTGCCACTAACCAGAATTTTCATCACATCCCCTGAAACTGGGCAACTACCTGAAGTATGGAAGACGTCAAATGTAGTCCCCATCTTTAAGAAAGGAGACAGAAAGGAGGCAGTAAACTATAGACCAGTGTCACTGACGTGTATCACATGCAAAGTCATGAAAAAGATTATCAGGAGAGTGGTGGAGCACCTGGAATGGAACGAGAGTATAAACGACAACGAGCATGGGTTAATGGAACACAAATCCTCTGCCACAAACCTACTGGAGTTTTATGACAAAGTAACAAAAGTAAGACACGAGAGAGAGGGGTGAGTTGACTGCATTTTCTTGGACTGTAAGAAGGTTTTCGACACAGTTCCTCAAAAGAGATTAGTGCAGAAGCTAGAGGATCAGGCACGATGTGTTCAGTCCATCAATCTTGATGGACTGAACACATCGACTTCAGGCTGAGGGACTGATTACCTCAAACTACTCCTCTCCTTACTCCCTTCTGCTTTGTATTGGACAGATGAAGCCACTGTGTGGCGAAGCGTTTCCTGAATAAAGGTTCTCATATGCTGCATAAGTGTCTCAATCTTCAACTTGTGGGTTTTCAAAACCATTCATCACAAGTCATGGTACATGATGAGGTATCACAGTGGGCGCCTATGACGAGCGGGGTCCCACGAGGGTCAGCCCTAGGACCAGTGCTATTTTTAGTGAATGTGAATGATATGACAGAAGGGATAGACTCAGAAGTGTCCCTGTTTGCAGATTATGTGAAGTTAATGAGGAGAATTAAATCAGATGAGGATCAGGCAGGACTACAAAGACACCTGGACATGTCGGCTGGATGCGTGGTCCAGTAACTGGCTCCTAGAATTTAACCCCGCCAAATGCAAAGTCATAAAGATTGGGGAAGAGCAAAGAATACCGCAGACAGTGTATAGGTTAGGTGGCCAAAGACAGCAAACCTCACTCAAGGAGAAAGATCTTGGGGTGAGTATAATACCGACCACATCTCCAGAAGCAACCACCCAGGGAAGTACTACCGTCCAGCCAGATGACTGTGAAACAGAAACCTGTAACTGTTTTGCATGATGGTAGGATTGCTGGTTTCTTTTTCTGTCTCATAAACACGCTAGATAACAGGGATATCTTGCTACTCCTACTTACATTTTGGTCACACTTCACAGACACGCACATGCATATATATATACATACATCTACGTTTTTCTCCTTTTTCTAAATAGCTCTTGTTCCTCTTTATTTCTTCTATTGTCCATGGGGAAGTGGAAAAGAATCTTTCCTCCGTAAGCCATGCGTGTCGTATGAGGCGACTAAAATGCCGGGAGCAATGGGCTAGTAACCCCTTCTCCTGTAGACATTTACTAAAAAAGAGAAGAAGAAAAACTTTATAAAACTAGGATGCTTGAATGTGCGTGGATGTAGTGCGGATGACAAGAAACAGATGATTGCTGATGTTATGAATGAAAAGAAGTTGGATGTCCTGGCCCTAAGCGAAACAAAGCTGAAGGGGGTAGGGGAGTTTCGGTGGGGGGAAATAAATGGGATGCAAGGAGGGAAGAGTATATGGAGAAAAAGAGAGAGGTTAAGAGAGTGGTGAAGCAATGTAAAAAGAGAGCAAATGAGAGAGTGGGTGAGATGTTATCAACAAATTTTGTTGAAAATAAGAAAAAGTTTTGGAGTGAGATTAACAAGTTAAGAAAGCCTAGAGAACAAATGGATTTGTCAGTTAAAAATAGGAGAGGAGAGTTATTAAATGGAGAGTTAGAGGTATTGGGAAGATGGAGGGAATATTTTGAGGAATTGTTAAATGTTGATGAAGATATGGAAGCTGTGATTTCGTGTATAGGGCAAGGAGGAACAACATCTTGTAGGAGTGAGGAAGAGCCAGTTGTGAGTGTGGGGGAAGTTCGTGAGGCAGTAGGTAAAATGAAAGAGGGTAAGGCAGCCGGGATTGATGGGATAAAGATAGAAATGTTAAAAGCAGGTGGGGATATAGTTTTGGAGTGGTTGGTGCAATTATTTAATAAATGTATGGAAGAGGGTAAGGTACCTAGGGATTGGCAGAGAGCATGCATAGTTCCTTTGTATAAAGGCAAAGGGGATAAAAGAGAGTGCAAAAATTATAGGGGGTAAGTCTGTTGAGTATACCTGGCAAAGTGTATGGTAGAGTTATTATTGAAAGAATTAAGAGTAAGACGGAGAATAGGATAGCAGATGAACAAGGAGGCTTTAGGAAAGGTAGGGGGTGTGTGGACCAGGTGTTTACAGTGAAACATATAAGTGAACAGTATTTAGATAAGGCTAAAGAGGTCTTTGTGGCATTTATGGATTTGGAAAAGGCGTATGACAGGGTGGATAAGGGGGCAATGTGGCAGATGTTGCAGGTGTATAGTGTAGGAGGTAGGTTACTGAAAGCAGTGAAGAGTTTTTACGAGGATAGTGATGCTCAAGTTAGAGTATGTAGGAAAGAGGGAAATTATTTCCCAGTAAAAGTAGGCCTTAGACAAGGATGTGTGATGTCACCGTGGTTGTTTAATATATTTATAGATGGGGTTGTAAGAGAAGTAAATGCGAGGGTGTTGGCAAGAGGCGTGGAGTTAAAAGATAAAGAATCACACATAAAGTGGGAGCTGTCACAGTTGCTCTTTGCTGATGACACTGTGCTCTTGGGAGATTCTGAAGAGAAGTTGCAGAGATTGGTGGATGAATTTGGTAGGGTGTGCAAAAGAAGAAAATTGAAAGTGAATACAGGAAAGAGTAAGGTTATGAGGATAACAAAAAGATTAGGTGATGAAAGATTGGATATCAGATTGGAGGGAGAGAGTATGGAGGAGGTGAATGTATTCAGATATTTGGGAGTGGACGTGTCAGCGGATGGGTCTGTGAAAGATGAGGTGAATCATAGAATTGATTGAGGGGAAAAGGGTGAGTGGTGCACTTAGGAGTCTGTGGAGACAAAGAACTTTGTCCTTGGAGGCAAAGAGGGGAATGTATGAGAGTATAGTTTTACCAACGCTCTTATATGGGTGTGAAGCATGGGTGATGAATGTTGCAGCGAGGAGAAGGCTGGAGGCAGTGGAGATGTCATGTCTGAGGGCAATGTGTGGTGTGAATATAATGCAGAGAATTCGTAGTTTGGAAGTTAGGAGGAGGTGCGGGATTACCAAAACTGTTGTCCAGAGGGCTGAGGAAGGGTTGTTGAGGTGGTTCGAACATGTGGAGAGAATGGAGCGAAACAGAATAACCTCAAGAGTGTATCAGTCTGTAGTGGAAGGAAGGCGGGGTAGGGGTCGGCCTAGGAAAGGTTGGAGGGAGGGGGTAAAGGAGGTTTTGTGTGCGAGGGGCTTGGACTTCCAGCAGGCATGCGTGAGCGTGTTTGATAGGAGTGAATGGAGACAAATGGTTTTTAATACTTGACGTGCTGTTGGAGTGTGAGCAAAGTAACATTTATGAAGGGGTTCAGGGAAACCGGCAGGCCGGACTTGAGTCCTGGAGATGGGAAGTACAGTGTCTGCACTCTGAAGGAGGGGTGTTAATGTTGCAGTTTAAAAACTGTAGTGTAAAGCACCCTTCTGGCAAGACAGTGATGGAGTGAATGATGGTGAAAGTTTTTCTTTTTCGGGTCACCCTGCCTTGGTGGGAATCGGCCAGTGTGATAATAAAATAAAATAATTGTTGCAGCATATGGACGCCTAGTAAACCAGAGAACAGCGTTCCAATACCTCAGCAAGGAATCGTTCAAGATTCTGTACACCATGCACATCAGGTCCATACTGGAGTATGCAGCACCAGTTTGGAACCCACACCTGGTCAAGCACGTAAAGGAATTAGAGAAAGTGCAAAGTTTGCAACAAGGCTACTTCCAGAGTCAGGGGAATGTCTTACGAAGAAAGGTTGAGGGAAATCGGCCTGATGATACTGGTGGACAGGAGGGTTAGGGGAGACATGATAACAACATACAAAATGCTGTGAGGAATGGATAAGGTGAACAGAGACAGGATGTTCCAGAGATGGGACACAGAAACAATGTGTCACAATTGGAAGCTGAAGACTCAGATGAGTCAAAGGGATGTTAGGAAGTATTTCTGCAGCCATAGAGTTGAGAGGAAGTGAAATAGTCTAGCATGTGATGTAGTGGAGGCAGGAACCATACATAGTTTTAAGATGAGGTATGATAAAGCTCATGGAGCAGGGAGAGAGAGATGACCCAGTAAAGGTCAGTGAAGAGGCAGGGCCAGGAGCTGAGTCTCGACCCCTGCAACCACAAATAAGTGAGTACACACATACACATACACACTCTCTCACACCACACATTCACACAGACACACAGACACTTTCACACACACACACACACACACACACACACACACACACACACACACACACACACACACACACACACACACACACACACACACACACACACACACACACACACACACACACACACACATACTCACACACACACACGGAAATAGGTGAAGAGATGGACGAGATTGTAAATTTTCAGAGAATAGGGGGGTACTCGAAGGGGAGAAACCGACCAATCAAGCTGATTCTCAGGACGGAAACAGTGCGGAACAGGATCCTCCAAGAGAAGCCACGGTTGAAATACTCGGAAGAGTACAAGAGGGTGTTCCTAGACAGAGACAGAACAAAAGCAGAACGACAGCAGCTGAGGGAGAGGACAAAAAAGCGAAAGGAGCTAGGAAAAGAGACAAGGATGGAACCAGCAGAGGTCAGTCAGAGCAGAACAGAACAGCAAGGGCAAGCACACACACAACTATTCTCAGAACCATACAACCTATCACACCATCCCAACACACACTACAGTCCATACCCACAGCCTCCACCCAACACCGAGCTATAGAATCCCACAGTATGCCACCAGGTCTCCCACCCTCACAGGCCCCCCAAACCACAGTGTTGGAAAGGAAACTGAAGGTATGGTACACAAACGCTGATGGAATAACAAATAAGTGGGAGGAGTGGCATGAAAGAGTCAAAGAAGCATCACCGGACATCATAGCTCTCACAGAAACCAAGCTTACAGGTGTGATAACAGATGCCATCTTTCCAACGGGATACCAAATCCTGAGGAAAGACAGAGGGAACCGGGGGGGGGTGGAGGAGTGGCATTGCTGATCAAAAATCGCTGGAATTTTGATGAGCTGGAGAGAGGAGACAGCGGAGAAGAAAGTGATTACATAGCGGGAACGCTTCACTCTGGAGGTCCCAAGGTGGTAATAGCAGTGATGTATAACCCACCGCAGAACAGCAGGAGGCCAAGGCAAGAGTACGACGAGAGCAATAGAGCGATGGTTGACACACTGGCTAGAGTGGCCAGAAGAGCTCAAGCATGCAGGGCAAAGCTACTGATCATGGGTGACTTTAACCACAAGGAGATCGATTGGGAGAACTTGGACCAACATGGGGGCCAAGATACATGGAGGGCTAAGATGATGGAGGTGGTACTGGAAAACTTCATGTGCCAACACGTAAGGGACACTACAAGAGAGAGAGGAGAGGATGAACCAGCAAGGCTGGACTTAGTATTCACCTTGAGTAGTGCAGATATCGAGGACATCACATATGAAAGACCCCTTGGGGCCAGTGACCATGTGGTTTTAAGCTTCGAATACACAGTAGAGCTACAAGTGGAGGGAGAAGCAGGAAGGCCAGGACGAATGAAGCCAAACTACAAGAAAGGGGACTACATAGGAATGAGGAACTTCCTGAACGGGGTTCAGTGGGACAGAGAACTGGCAGGGAAGCCAGTTAATGAGATGATGGAATATGTAGCAACAAAATGCAAGGAGGCTGAGGAGAGGTTTGTACCCAAGGGTAACAGGAATAATGAAAAAGCTAGGATGAGCCCATGGTTTACCCAAAGGTGCAGGGAGGCAAAAACCAAGTGTGCTAGGGAATGGAAGAAATATAGAAGGCAAAGGACTCAGGAGAATAAGGAGAGCAGTCATAGAGCCAGAAACGAATATGCACACATAAGAAGGGAGGCCCAAAGACAATATGAAAATGACATAGCAGCGAAAGCCAAATCTGACCCGAAACTGTTGTACAGCCACATCAGGAGGAAAACAACAGTCAAGGACCAGGTAATCAGGCTAAGGAAGGAAGGAGGAGAGACAACAAGAAATGACCGTGAAGTATGTGAGGAACTCAACAAGAGATTCAAAGAAGTGTTCACAGAGGAGACAGAAGGGGCTCCAGAAAGACGGAGAGGTGGGGCACACCACCATGTGCTGGACACAGTGCACACAACCGAGGAAGAAGTGAAGAGGCTTCTGAGTGAGCTAGATACCTCAAAGGCAATGGGGCCAGATAACATCTCCCCATTGGTATTGAGAGAGGGAGCAGAGGCACTATGTGTACCCCTAACAACAATATTCAATACATCTATCGAAACAGGGAGATTGCCTGAGGCATGGAAGACAGCAAATGTAGTCCCAATCTTTAAAAAAGGAGACAGACATGAAGCATTAAACTAAAGACCAGTGTCACTGACATGTATAGTATGCAAAATCATGGAGAAGATTATCAGGAGAAGAGTGGTGGAACACCTAGAAAGGAACGATCTCATCAACAGCAGCCAACATGGTTTCAGGGACGGGAAATCCTGTGTCACAAACCTACTGGAGTTCTATGACATGGTGACAGCAGTAAGACAAGAGAGAGAGGGGTGGGTGGATTGCATTTTCTTGGACTGCAAGAAGGCGTTTGACACAGTTCCACACAAGAGATTGGTGCAAAAACTGGAGGACCAAGCAGGGATAACAGGGAAGGCACTACAATGGATCAGGGAATACTTGACAGGAAGACAGCAGCGAGTCATGGTACGTGGCGAGGTGTCAGAGTGGGCACCTGTGACCAGCGGGGTCCCACAGGGGTCAGTCCTAGGACCAGTGCTGTTTCTGGTATTTGTGAACGACATGACGGAAGGAATAGACTCTGAGGTGTCCCTGTTTGCAGATGACGTGAAGTTGATGAGAAGAATTCACTCGATCGAAGACCAGGCAGAACTACAAAGGGATCTGGACAGGCTGCAGACCTGGTCCAGCAATTGGCTCCTGGAGTTCAATCCCACCAAGAGCAAAGTCATGAAGATTGGGGAAGGGCAAAGAAGACCGCAGACGGAGTACAGTCTAGGGGCCAGAGACTACAAACCTCACTCAAGGAAAAAGATCTTGGGGTGAGTATAACACCAGGCACATCTCCTGAAGCGCACATCAACCAAATAACTGCTGCAGCATATGGGCGCCTAGCAAACCTCAGAACAGCATTCCGACATCTTAATAAGGAATCATTCAGGACCCTGTACACCGTGTACGTTAGGCCCATATTGGAGTATGCGGCACCAGTTTGGAACCCACACCTAGTCAAGCCCGTAAAGAAACTAGAGAAAGTGCAAAGGTTCGCAACAAGACTAGTCCCAGAGCTAAGAGGTATGTCCTACGAGGAGAGGTTAAGGGAAATCAACCTGACGACACTGGAGGACAGGAGAGATAGGGGGGACATGATAACGACATACAAAATACTGAGAGGAATTGACAAGGTGGACAAAGACAGGATGTTCCAGAGATTGGACACAGTAACAAGGGGACACAGTTGGAAGCTGAAGACACAGATGAATCACAGGGATGTTAGGAAGTATTTCTTCAGCCACAGAGTAGTCAGTAAGTGGAATAGTTTGGGAAGTGATGTAGTGGAGGCAGGATCCATACATAGCTTTAAGTGGAGGTATGATAAAGCTCACGGCTCAGGGAGAGTGACCTAGTAGCGATCAGTGAAGAGGCGGGGCCAGGAGCTCGGACTCGACCCCCGCAACCTCAACTAGGTGAGTACAACTAGGTGAGTACACACACACACATACTCACAAATAAACTCACATGCACACAAGCTCATGTCACATACGATCACATAAAAATACTTAAACTATGTTTTATATTCTGTTGTAACTAAAACTAAATAATGGGTTGCCAGAGAAGAGGATGGAAAACCAGGTGACTGGAGGATGAGTCCGGGTAGGAAGGTTTGGAACAAGAATGAGGAAAAAAGCTAGATAACCTTAGCAACAAAAAGGAGGAAAGGATAGCTGCAGAGAGCAGGAAATGCGAGCAACAAATCACAGCAATAGCAGCTAGGATGCAATGCTTAAATAACTAGAAAAGCTGCTATATCAGTAACAAATGAGGGGACTGACAGGAACAAAGGAGTTAAACTGTACAAAGGGGTACTACCAGACCACTATGGAGCCCAGAAAAAGGGGAGGTGTACACCAGTAGCAACTGAGGGGACTGAAGAAAACAGTGGAGTTCAGCCTTACACAGAGGTCCTATCAGACCACTGTGGGGCCCAGGAAAAGACAAAGAGCACACCAGTAACAAATGAGGGGACTGAAAAAAAAACAAAAAACTAAGCTATATGCAGAGGCTAACAGACCCCAGCAATGCCCAGGAAAAGCTGAGGAGGAAAAATGACAAAACACTGGGTACAGGGACAACAGATGGAGAGGGGATTGAAGAAAGGAAAGTTGCAATGGAGGCAATTAAATCAGATTAGGTGATACAAAGGGAAATGCAATGGGAGGGCAAAAGAGAGAGGTAAGTCTTTGTTCATGGGCTCCAAGAAATCAAAAGGGAAACTTATGAAGTAAGATGACAGGAGGAGAAAAAAGTGATTGAAATTATCATGAAAGCAATAGGAGAGGACAGCATGACCCAGTTGACATATTTTCTGAGAATAATGGGGTTTACAAGGGAAGAAACCATCAAGTCAGAGTGATTATCAAGTCAGAAACAGTTCAGAACAAGATCCTACAGAAGAAAGCATGACTAAGGAAAATGTCAACATGTCAGCTGGTGTATCTCGACTGCAATAGAACACAAGAAGAAAGACAAAAATTGAAAGAGAAAGTATGGAGATGCAAGAAGGAAAGAGAAGCAAGGATGGAGATGGGCAGGAGAACTCAGACTCACGAGGAAGAGCAAATACAACCTCCCTCAGAACCACCTACAGAAGGCCCTCAACCCCAACAACCCTACTACAGCCAAGCACACTAACCCAAAACCCACATGCCGTACCCACAGCCCCCACCCCACACCATAAGCTCCACCGTCAGAGCAACCCCTCGTATTACCTCACCATGTCTCCTGCTTCCACAAACATAATGAATCCCCCCAAACAATTGTATTAGAAAAGAAGCTGAAGTTTTGGCATGCAAATGCAGACAAAATAATAAATAAATGTGAGAAGTGGCATAAAAGAATCACGGAGATGTCCCCAGACATCACAGTACTCACAGAAATGAAACTCATGGGGATGATAACAAATGTGATCTTTTAATGAGGATACCAGATCCTGAGGAAAGATAGAGGGAGCAGAGAAGGAGGATGAGTTCATCAAAAACCAGTGGGGATTTGAGGAAATGGAAAGAATGGACAGAATGGAAGTAAGGAACTACACAGTAGGAACAATTCAGTCTGGAGGCCCTAAGGTGGTAGTTGCAGTAATGTACAACCCACCACAGAATAGCAGGAGGCCAAGAGAAGAATATGAAGAGAGCAACAGAACAATGGTTGATACACTAGTTGAGGTGGCCAGAAATGCTCACATGGGTAAGGTAAAGTTATTAGTTATAGGTGATTTCAATCACAAGGAGATTAACTGGGAAAACCTGGAGCCACACAAGGGACCCAAGACATAGAGAGCCAAGATGATAGAGGTGGCACTGGAAAACCTCATGCATCAACATGTTAGAGACACTACCAGAGAGAGAGAGGAGAGGATGAACCAGCAAGATTGGACCTTGTACTCACCTTAAGCAGTTCAGACATGGAGGACATCACAAGTGAACGGCCTTTCAGAGCTAGTGATCACGCGCTTCTGAGCTTCAAATACATAAAGTTACAAGAGGAGAGGGAAGCAGGAGGAGCATGGGAGAAGCTAAACTACAAAAGGGGGGACTACACAGGTATGAGGAATTTCCTGCAAGAGGTTCAGTGAGAAAGAGAATTGGTGCAAAAATCAGTAAACAAAGCAGAGGAGGTTCATTCCCAGGGGCAACAGAAATAATGGGAAGACCAAAACGAGCCCTTGGTTTAGCCAAAGGTGCAGACAGGCAAACACTAAGTGCACTAGAGAATGGATAAAGTACAGAAGACAAAGGACCTAGGAAAATAAAGAGACTAGTTGAAGAACCAACAACGAATATGCACAGAAAAGGAGAGAGACCCATCAACAATTCGAAAATGACGTAGTATCGAAAGTCTTACCCAAAGCTGTTGTGTAACCACATCAGGTGGAAAACAACAGTTAAGGACCAGGTAATCAGGCTGAGGAAAGAAGGAGGGGAATTCATATGAAACATTCGAGAAGTATGTGAGAAGCTCAACATGAGATTTAAAGAAGTATTTACAGTGGAGACAGGGAGGACTGAAAAAAATAGAATAGCTAGGTACACCAACAAGGGATACACCAAAAAGTGCTCGACGAAACACACTACTGAGGAGGAGGTGAAGATGCTGCTAAGCAAACTAGTTACCTCAGAGGTGGTGGGACCAGACAATATCTCTCTGTGGGTCCTTAGAGAGGGAACAGAGACACTGTATGTGCCACTAACAGCAATCGTCAAGACATCCATTGAAACTGGGAACCTACCCGAGGTGTGGAAATTGGCAAATGTAGTCCCAATTTTTAAGAAAGGTGATAGACATGTGGCAATAAACTGCAGACCAATGTCATTGACATATATAGTCCGCAAAATCATGGAGAAGATTATCATGAGGAGAGTGGCAGAGCACTTAGAAAGGAACAAGCTTATACACGACAACCAGCACGGTTTCAAAGAAGGGAAATCCTGTGTCACAAACCTACTGGAGTTTTATGGCAAGGTAATGGAAGTAAGACAAGAGAGAGAGAGAGAGAGAGAGAGAGAGAGAGAGAGAGAGAGAGAGAGAGAGAGAGAGAGAGAGAGAGAGAGAGAGAGAGAGAGAGAGAGAGAGTGAGAGAGAGAGAGAGAGAGAGAGAGAGAGAAAGAGAGAAAGAGAGAGAGAGAGAGAGAGAGAGAGAGAGAGAGAGAGAGAGAGAGAGAGAGAGAGAGAGAGAGAGAGAGAGAGAGAGAGAGAGAGAGAGAGAGAGAGAGAGAGAGAGAGAGAGAGAGAGAGAGAGAAAGGGTGGAAAGATTGCATTTTCTTGGATTGCGAGAAGGCTGTCGACACTGCTCTATACAAGAGATTACTGCAAAAGCTAGAGGATCGGGCATGCATAACAAGAAAGGCACTGCAATGGATCAGAGAATTCCTGATAGGGAGGCAACAACGAGTCATAGTATGTGGCGAGGTGTCAGAGTGGGCGCCGGTGACGAGTGGGGTTCCACAGGGGTCAGTCCTAGGACCAGTGCTGTTTTGGGGAAATGTGAATGACATGATGGAAGGGATGAACTCAGAAGTGCTCCTCTTTGCAGATGATGTAAAATTAATAAGGAGAATTTAATCGGACAGGGATCAGACAGGAGTACAAAGGGACCTGGACCGGCTGTAAGCCTGGTTCAGCAACCAGCTCCTGGTTGGTATGGGGGAATGGTAAAGAAGACCACAGATAGAGTATAGGCTGGGGGGCCAAAGATTGCAAATCTCACTGAAGGAAAAGGACCTTGGAGTGAGTATAATACCGAGCACATCTCCTGAGGCGCACATCAACCAGATAACTGCTGCAGTAAGGAATCATTGAAGATTCTGCACACCGTGTATGTCAGGCCCATAATGAAGTATGCAGCACCAGTTCGGAAACCACACTTGGTCAAGCACGTCAAGAAGTTAGAGAAAGTGCAAATGTTTGCAATTATACTATTCCCGGAGCTAAGGGAAATGTCCTAAGAAGAAAGGTTAAGGGAAATCGACCTGATGGCACTGGAGGACAGTAGGGTAAGGGGAGACACGAAAACGACATAAAATTCTGCGAGGAACTGACAAAGTGGACAGAGACAGGATGTTCCAGAGATGGGACACAGCAACAAGGGGACACAATTGGAGTCAGATGAGTCAGAAAAATGCCAGGAAGTTTTTCAACCATAGAGTTGTCAGGAAGTGGAATAGTCTGGCAAGTGACGTAGTGGAGGCAGGATCTATACATAGCTTTAAGATGAAGTATGATAGAGCTCTTGGAGCAGGGAGACAAAAGATCTAGTAGCGACCAGTGAAGAGGCGGGGCCAGGAGCTGTGAATCAACTCTTGCAACCACAATTAGGTGAGCAACTAGGTAAGAACGCACACACACAAACACATTTACATATATATGAGCTATCATTCTACTCCAGTGTGGTTGTTTTGCATATATTATATATATATATATATATATATATATATATATATATATATATATATATATATATATATATATATATATATATATATATATATATATTATTTTATTTTTTTTTATTATCACACCGGCCGATTCCCACCAAGGCAGGGTGGCCCGAAAAAGAAAAACTTTCACCATCATTCACTCCATCACTGTCTTGCCAGAAGGGTGCTTTACACTACAGTTTTTAAACTGCAACATTAACACCCCTCCTTCAGAGTGCAGGCACTGTACTTCCCATCTCCAGGACTCAAGTCCGGCCTGCCGGTTTCCCTGAATCCCTTCATAAATGTTACTTTGCTCACACTCCAACAGCACGTCAAGTATTAAAAACCATTTGTCTCCATTCACTCCTATCAAACACGCTCACGCATGCCTGCTGGAAGTCCAAGCCCCTCGCACACAAAACCTCCTTTACCCCCTCCCTCCAACCCTTCCTAGGCCGACCCCTACCCCGCCTTCCTTCCACTACAGACTGATACACTCTTGAAGTCATTCTGTTTCGCTCCATTCTCTCTACATGTCCGAACCACCTCAACAACCCTTCCTCAGCCCTCTGGACAACAGTTTTGGTAATCCCGCACCTCCTCCTAACTTCCAAACTACGAATTCTCTGCATTATATTCACACCACACATTGCCCTCAGACATGACATCTCCACTGCCTCCAGCCTTCTCCTCGCTGCAACATTCATCACCCACGCTTCACACCCATATAAGAGCGTTGGTAAAACTATACTCTCATACATTCCCCTCTTTGCCTCCAAGGACAAAGTTCTTTGTCTCCACAGACTCCTAAGTGCACCACTCACTCTTTTTCCCTCATCAATTCTATGATTCACCTCATCTTTCATAGACCCATCCGCTGACACGTCCATTCCCAAATATCTGAATACGTTCACCTCCTCCATACTCTCTCCCTCCAATCTGATATTCAATCTTTCATCACCTAATCTTTTTGTTATCCTCATAACCTTACTCTTTCCTGTATTCACCTTTAATTTTCTTCTTTTGCACACCCTACCAAATTCATCCACCAATCTCTGCAACTTCTCTTCAGAATCTCCCAAGAGCACAGTGTCATCAGCAAAGAGCAGCTGTGACAACTCCCACTTTGTGTGTGATTCTTTATCTTTTAACTCCACACCTCTTGCCAAGACCCTCGCATTTACTTCTCTTACAACCCCATCTATAAATATATTAAACAACCACGGTGACATCACACATCCTTGTCTAAGGCCTACTTTTACTGGGAAATAATTTCCCTCTTTCCTACATACTCTAACTTGAGCCTCACTATCCTCGTAAAAACTCTTCACTGCTTTCAGTAACCTACCTCCTACACCATACACTTGCAACATCTGCCACATTGCCCCCCTATCCACCCTGTCATACGCCTTTTCCAAATCCATAAATGCCACAAAGACCTCTTTAGCCTTATCTAAATACTGTTCACTTATATGTTTCACTGTAAACACCTGGTCCACACACCCCCTACCTTTCCTAAAGCCTCCTTGTTCATCTGCTATCCTATTCTCCGTCTTACTCTTAATTCTTTCAATTATAACTCTACCATACACTTTACCAGGTACACTCAACAGACTTATCCCCCTATAATTTTTGCACTCTCTTTTATCCCCTTTGCCTTTATACAAAGGAACTATGCATGCTCTCTGCCAATCCCTAGGTACCTTACCCTCTTCCATACATATATTAAATAATTGCACCAACCACTCCAAAACTATATCCCCACCTGCTTTTAACATTTCTATCTTTATCCCATCAATCCCGGCTGCCTTACCCCCTTTCATTTTACCTACTGCCTCACGAACTTCCCCCACACTCACAACTGGCTCTTCCTCACTCCTACAAGATGTTATTCCTCCTTGCCCTATACACGAAATCACAGCTTCCCTATCTTCATCAACATTTAACAATTCCTCAAAATATTCCTTCCATCTTCCCAATACCTCTAACTCTCCATTTAATAACTCTCCTCTCCTATTTTTAACTGACAAATCCATTTGTTCTCTAGGCTTTCTTAACTTGTTAATCTCACTCCAAAACTTTTTCTTATTTTCAACAAAATTTGTTGATAACATCTCACCCACTCTCTCATTTGCTCTCTTTTTACATTGCTTCACCACTCTCTTAACTTCTCTCTTTTTCTCCATATACTCTTCCCTCCTTGCATCACTTCTACTTTGTAAAAACTTCTCATATGCTAACTTTTTCTCCCTTACTACTCTCTTTACATCATCATTCCACCAATCGCTCCTCTTCCCTCCTGCACCCACTTTCCTGTAACCACAAACTTCTGCTGAACACTCTAACACTACATTTTTAAACCTACCCCATACCTCTTCGACCCCATTGCCTATGCTCTCATTAGCCCATCTATCCTCCAATAGCTGTTTATATCTTACCCTAACTGCCTCCTCTTTTAGTTTATAAACCTTCACCTCTCTCTTCCCTGATGCTTCTATTCTCCTTGTATCCCATCTACCTTTTACTCTCAGTGTAGCTACAACTAGAAAGTGGTCTGATATATCTGTGGCCCCTCTATAAACATGTACATCCTGAAGTCTACTCAACAGTCTTTTATCTACCAATACATAATCCAACAAACTACTGTCATTTCGCCCTACATCATATCGTGTATACTTATTTATCCTCTTTTTCTTAAAATATGTATTACCTATAACTAAACCCCTTTCTATACAAAGTTCAATCAAAGGGCTCCCATTATCATTTACACCTGGCACCCCAAACTTACCTACCACACCCTCTCTAAAAGTTTCTCCTACTTTAGCATTCAAGTCCCCTACCACAATTACTCTCTCACTTGGTTCAAAGGCTCCTATACATTCACTTAACATCTCCCAAAATCTCTCTCTCTCCTCTGCATTCCTCTCTTCTCCAGGTGCATACACGCTTATTATGACCCACTTCTCGCATCCAACCTTTACTTTAATCCACATAATTATATATATATATATATATATAAACTAAAAGAGGAGGCAGTTAGGGTAAGATATAAACAACTATTGGAGGATAGATGGGCTAGTGAGAGTATAGGAAATGGGGTCGAAGATGTATGGGGTGGGTTAAAGAATGTAGTGTTAGTGTGTTCAGTGTTTGTGGTTACAGGAAAGTGGGTGCGGGAGGAAAGAAGAGCGATTGGTGGAATGATGATGTAAAGAGATTAGTAAGGGAGAAAAAGTAAGCACATGAGAGGTATTTACAAAGTAGAAGTGATGCAAGGAGGGAAGAGTATGTAGAGAGAAAAAGAGAGGTTAAGATAGTGGTGAAGCAATGTAAAAAGAGAACAAATGAGAGAGTGGGTGAGATGTTATCAACAAATTTTTGTTGAAAATAAGAAGTTTTGGAGTGAGATTAATAAGTTGAGGAAGCCTAGAGAACAAATGGATTTGTCAGTTAAAAATAGGAGAGGAGAGTTATTAAATGGAGAGTTAGAGGTACTGGGAAGATGGAGGGAATATTTTGAGGAATTGTTTAATGTTGATGAAGATAGGGAAGCTGTGATTTCGTGTATAGGGCAAGGAGGAATAACATCTTGTAGGAGTGAGGAAGAGCCAGTTGTGAGTGTGGGGGAAGTTCGTGAGGCAGTAGGTAAAATGAAAGGGGGTAAGGCAGCCGGGATTGATGGGATAAAGATAGAAATGTTAAAAGCAGGTGGGGATATAGTTTTGGAGTGGTTGGTGCAATTATTTAATAAATGTATGGAAGAGGGTAAGGTACCTAGGGATTGGCAGAGAGCATACATAGTTCCTTTGTATAAAGGCAAAGGGGATAAAAGAGAGTGCAAAAATTTTAGGGGAATAAGTCTGTTGAGTATACCTGGTAAAGTGTATGGTAGAGTTATTACTGAAAGAATTATGAGTAAGACAGAGAGTAAGATAGCAGATGAACAAGGAGGCTTTAGGAAAGGTAAGGGGTGTGTAGACCAAGTGTTTACAGTGAAACATATAGGTGAACAGTATTTAGGTAAGGGTAGAGAGATTTTGGTGGCATTTATGGATTTGGAAAAGGCATATGACAGGGTGGACAGGGGGGCAATGTGGCAGATGTTGCAGGTGTATGGTGTAGGAGGTAGGTTACTGAAAGCAGTGAAGAGTTTTTACGAGGATAGTGAGGCTCAGGTTAGAGTATGTAGGAGAGAGGGAGATTATTATTATATATAAGAAAGAGTAAGGTTATGAGGATAGCAAAAAGATTAGGTGACGAAAGATTGGATATTAGATTAGAGGGAGAGAGTATGGAGGAGGTGAATGTATTCAGATATTTGGGAGTGGACGTGTCAGCGGATGGGTCTATGAAAGATGAGGTGAATCACAGAACTGATGAGGGTTTTCGAAAAGGGTGAGTGGCGCACTTAGGAATCTGTTGAGACAAAAAACTTTGTCCGTGGAAGCAAAGAGGGGAATGTACGAGAGTATAGTTGTACCAACACTCTTGAATGGGTGTGAAGCGTGGGTGATGAATGTTGCAGCGAGGAGAAGGCTGGAGGCAGTGGAGATGTCATTTCTGAGGGCAATGTGTGGTGTGAATATAATGCAGAGAATTCGCAGTTTGGAAATTAGGAGGAGGTGCGGGATTACCAAAACTATTACCCAGAGGGCTGAGGAAGGGTTGTTGAGGTGGTTTGGACATGTAGAGAGAATGGAACAAAACAGAATGACTTCGAGAGTGTATAAATCTGTAGTGGAGGGAAGGCGGGGTAGGGGTCGGCCTAGGAAGGGTTGGAGGGAGGGGGTAAAGGAGGTTTTGTGTGCGAGGGGCTTGGACTTCCAGCGGGCATGCGTGAGCATATTTGATAGGAGTGAATGGCGACAAAAAATGGTTTTTAATACTTGACATGCTGTTGGAGTGTGAGCAAAGTAACATTTATGAAGGGGTTCAGGGAAACCGGCAGGCCGGACTTGAGTCCTGGAGATGGGAAGTACAGTGCCTGCACTCTGAAGGAGGGGTGTTAATGTTGTTCTTTTTATTTCTTCTATTGTCCATGGGGAAGTGGAAAAGAATCTTTCCTCCGTAAGCCATGCGTGTCGTATGAGGCGACTAAAATGCCGGGAGCAATGGGCTAGTAACCCCTTCTCCTGTATACAATTACTAAAAAAGAGAAGAAGAAAAACTTTATAAAACTGGGTTGCTTAAATGTGCGTGGATGTAGTGCGGATGACAAGAAACAGATGATTGCTGATGTTATGAATGAAGAGAAGTTGGATGTCCTGGCCCTAAGCGAAACAAAGCTGTTTCAGTGAAATAAATGGGATTAAATCTGGAGTATCTGAGAGAGTTAGAGCAAAGGAAGGGGTAGCAGTAATGTTAAATGATCAGTTATGGAAGGAGAAAAGAGAATATGAATGTGTAAATTCAAGAATTAGTGGATTAAAGTAAAGGTTGGATGCGAGAAGTGGGTCATAATAAGCGTGTATGCACCTGGAGAAGAGAGGAAGCAGAGGAGAGAGAGAGATTTTGGGAGATGTTAAGTGAATGTATAGGAGCCTTTGAACCAAGTGAGAGAGTAATTGTGGTAGGGGACTTGAATGCTAAAGTAGGAGAAACTTTTAGAGAGGGTGTGGTAGGTAAGTTTGGGGTGCCAGGTGTAAATGATAATGGGAGCCCTTTGATTGAACTTTGTATAGAAAGGGGTTTAGGTAGTAAGGGAGAAAAAGTTAGCATATGAGAAGTTTTTACAAAGTAGAAGTGATGCAAGGAGGGAAGAGTATATGGAGAAAAAGAGAGAAGTTAAGAGAGTGGTGAAGCAATGTAAAAAGAGAGCAAATGAGAGAGTGGGTGAGATGTTATCAACAAATTTTGTTGAAAATAAGAAAAAGTTTTGGAGTGAGATTAACAAGTTAAGAAAGCCTAGAGAACAAATGGATTTGTCAGTTAAAAATAGGAGAGGAGAGTTATTAAATGGAGAGTTAGAGGTATTGGGAAGATGGAAGGAATATTTTGAGGAATTGTTAAATGTTGATGAAGATAGGGAAGCTGTGATTTTGTGTATAGGGCAAGGAGGAATAACATCTTGTAGGAGTGAGGAAGAGTCAGTTGTGAGTGTGGGGGAAGTTCGTGAGGCAGTAGGTAAAATGAAAGGGGGTAAGGCAGCCGGGATTGATGGGATAAAGATAGAAATGTTAAAAGCAGGTGGGGATATAGTTTTGGAGTGGTTGGTGCAATTATTTAATAAATGTATGGAAGAGGGTAAGGTACCTAGGGATTGGCAGAGAGCATGCATAGTTCCTTTGTATAAAGGCAAAGGGGATAAAAGAGAGTGCAAAAATTATAGGGGGATAAGTCTGTTGAGTGTACCTGGTAAAGTGTATGGTAGAGTTATAATTGAAAGAATTAAGAGTAAGACGGAGAATAGGATAGCAGATGAACAAGGAGGCTTTAGGAAAGGTAGGGGGTGTGTGGACCAGGTGTTTACAGTGAAACATATAAGTGAACAGTATTTAGATAAGGCTAAAGAGGTCTTTGTGGCATTTATGGATTTGGAAAAGGCGTATGACAGGGTGGATAGGGGGGCAATGTGGCAGATGTTGCAAGTGTATGGTGTAGGAGGTAGGTTACTGAAAGCAGTGAAGAGTTTTTACGAGGATAGTGAGGCTCAAGTTAGAGTATGTAGGAAAGAGGGGAATTTTTTCCCAGTAAAAGTAGGCCTTAGACAAGGATGTGTGATGTCACCGTGGTTGTTTAATATATTGTGATGATATGAATGATGGTGAGAGTTTTTCTTTTTTGGGCCACCCTGCCTTGGTGGGAATCGGCCGATGCGTGAATATAATAGAGAATTCGTATATAGGAGGATATTATCCAGAGGGCTGAGGAAGGGTTGTTGAGGTGGTTCGGACATGTAGAGAGAATGGAGCGAAACAGAATGACTTCAAGAGTGTATCAGGTGTTAATGTTGCAGTTTAAAAACTGTAGTGTAAAGCACCCTTCTGGCAAGACAGTGATGGAGTGAATGATGGTAGTTTTTCTTTTTCGGGCCACCCTGCCTTGGTGGGAATCGGCCGGTGTATAATAATAATAAATAATAAAATATATATATATATATATATATATATATATATATATATATATATATATATATATATATATATATATATATATATATATATATATATATATATATATATATATATATATATATATATATATATATATATATATATATATATATATATATATATATATATATATATATATATATGCAAAACAACCACTCTGAAAGAATAGAGAAATTCCAAGCGCTTTCGTGACTACTCACATTATCAAGGAACTATGAAAGTGAAGCATCCAAGGAAGCTATATAAGGGGTCGGCCAGCACCTCACTATCAGATCCCACAACGGTTAAACACGTGACGCGCGGCGAGCCAACTTGGACAGGTCCTTTGCAAAACTCACCCCCAAGCTATTTATTTGTCCAGTGTATTATTAAATTCTACCCAAATTCTATTAATTATAAATGGATCTAATTTATGTAAACCAAAGGAAATATTCATATTATTGTCAAAACTGCTTTTTATGAAACAAGATTCAATTATATTCCTGTCGACCATGGACTTGCTTGATACTACTTTCTCAACTTTTTGAAAATCAATTGGATGGTTAAAATCTCTTACATGAATAAATAGAGCATTGGAATCTTGTCCAGTTCTAATGCTATATTTATGTTGTTTTAATCTTAGTTCGAGATTTTTACCAGTTTGACCGTAATAAACTTTATCGCAAATTTTACAAGGAATCTTATAGACACATCCATCAGCATTTTGGGGGGAATTCTTAATCAAAAGTTTTTTTTACTGTATCAAGATTTTTGAATACAACTTTAATATTAAAAGTCTTAAGAAGAGAAGGCATATCAACCAAGTTTTCATGGTAAGGGAGAACCAACATATTTTTAGTTGAATAAGGCTGGTTGCCTTATTCAACTAAATTCTACAAGTGGTATAATGCTACCTGGCGAATTTGAGTCGACTACTCGGAGCATCACTACGGACGACGCCAAGGAAGGTAAAAACATTGTTGTTGTTGGGGATAGTCAGATTAGGTACATGGATAGGGCATTCTGTTTGAAGGATAGGAGTAGGAGGCAGAGAGTGTGTTTTCCTGGGGCTGGGATGAAGGATATTGTTAGCCGTCTGGATGACATCATGAGAGGTAATGGGAGCAATCCTATTATCTGTCTCAGTGCTGGAGGCAACGATGTTGGCAGACGTAGGAGTGAGGACCTGATTAGCAGGTATAGGTCAGCAATAGAGATAATTAGGAAGAAGGGTGGGAAACCTGTCATATGTGGCATTTTGCCAAGGAGAGGAGTTGGAAATGAATGGTTGTCCAGAGCAATTGGTGTCAATTGCTGGCTGGACAAATACTGTAAGGAAAATGCGGTAACATTCATTGACAACTGGGACCTCTTCTATGGCAGAAATGACATGTATGCCAGGGATGGGGTTCACTTGTCTAGGTGTGGGGTGGGAGCACTGGCCAACGCAGTGGAGGGAGCTGTTAGGTCTTTAAACTAGGAATAGTTAGTGGTATGGGTTTCTGCGGAAAAACTGTGAAGTCTCAGGGTAGTAATATGAGTACTAGGAGAACTAGTAATAGGCAAAATGAGGTGGATATCGGAAGGCCAGTGGCACTAATTGACAAGGACAGTAATAGGTTTAGTGGAATAACAGAAAGGAGCAGGAATGATAAAGAGAAAGGAGGGTCCTTAAGTATATATTACACAAATAGTCGCAGTGCTAGGAATAAGATGGACGAGTTGAGACTAGTTGCTAGTGCAGGTAACATAGATGTATTTGCCATTACTGAGACGTGGTTTAATTCAAAAAGTCGGGACATGCCTGCAGAATGTCACATTCAGGGTTTCAAATTGTTCCAAGTAGATAGAAGTATCGGGAAGGGGGGTGGGGTGGCATTGTATGTCCGAGATCGCTTGAACTGTTGCATTAAAACGGGTATTAAGTCTGAAGTAACACATACAGAGTCTGTTTGGATAGAATTTTCAGAGGGGCATGAAAAATTAACTTTAGGTGTGATATACCGTCCCCCAAATTTAGATAGGGACCAGGGAAGACTACTATGGGAGGAAATTGTTAGGGCCACAAGGCACGATAATGTAGTAATTCTAGGAGACTTTAACTTTAGTCATGTTGATTGGAATTTCTTGACTGGGAATTTAGAATCATACGACTTCTTAGAGGTAGTTCAGGATTGTTTTCTGAAGCAGTTTGTGACAGAACCTACAAGGGGTAATAACCTGCTTGACTTAGTTCTGGCAAATAATGAATCCCTTGTTAATAATTTAGAAGTTTCAGAAGAACTGGGTGCTAGCGACCACAAATCAATTACATTTAGAATTGAATGGAAGTATGATAGTAGGGATAACTCAGTAACAGTCCCAGATTTTCGCTTAGCAGATTACGATGGGCTTAGAGAACACTTATCATCTGTTGACTGGGGTAACGAAGAGAGCTATCAATATGACAGTTTTCTGAACACAATACATGCTGCTCAAAGAACATTTATCCCTTATAAAGAAATTAGATCAAATAGAAATGACCCAAAATGGATGAATAATAGGCTGAAATATCTACTAGGGCATAAGAAAGGAATTTATAGGCGTATCAAAAGAGGCGAGGGTCATCTTATGAATCAGTATATTGACACTAAGAGGGACATTAAAAAGGGGATAAGAAAAGCTAAAAGGGACTATGAAATTAAAGTTGCTAGGGATTCTAAAACTAACCCAAAAAGTTTTTTCCAGGTATATAGAACAAAAGTCAGAGATAAGATAGGTCCCCTTAAAAATAACTATGGGCATCTTACTGACAAAGAGAATGAAATGTGCTCGATTTTAAATAATTATTTTCTCTCGGTTTTTACACAGGAAGACACTAATAATATTCCGGAAATTAATTTTTATAGTGGGCCAGAAGAAGATAAATTATGTAACATCATAGTCACTAGTGAAATGGTTGTGAAGCAGATAGACCGACTAAAGCAAAATAAGTCACCGGGTCCTGATGAGGTTTTTTCAAGGGTTCTAAAGGAATGCAAAATGGAAGTCTGTGAACCATTAACTAATATTTTTAATTTATCTCTTCAAACAGGTGTAGTGTCTGATATGTGGAAGATGGCTAATGTAATTCCTATTTTTAAAACAGGGGACAAGTCGTTACCGTCTAATTACCGCCCAATAAGCCTGACCTCAATTGTAGGCAAATTACTAGAGTCAATTATAGCTCAAATTATAAGAAGCCATCTCGATAAGCATAGCTTGATTAATGATACTCAGCATGGATTCACAAGAGGCCGGTCTTGTCTAACTAATTTATTAACTTTTTTCAGTAAAGCTTTTGAGGCTGTTGACCACGATAAAGAATTTGATATTATTTACTTAGATTTTAGTAAGGCATTTGATAGAGTTCCGCACCAAAGACTGTTGAAGAAAGTAGCAGCTCATGGCATTGGGGGAAAAGTGCTCTCGTGGATCGAATCATGGCTCACAGACAGGAAGCAGAGAGTGTCCATAAAAGGGGTTAAATCCGAGTGGGGATCAGTAACAAGTGGCGTTCCACAGGGATCAGTCTTGGGCCCGTTGTTGTTTATAATATATATCAATGATCTTGATGAAGGAATTACTAGTGATATGAGCAAATTCGCCGATGACACGAAGATAGGTAGGATAATTGATTCAAACGTAGATGTTAGGGAACTTCAGGAGGATTTAGACAAACTCTACTCTTGGTCAGAAAAGTGGCAGATGCAGTTCAATGTAGATAAATGCAAGGTTCTGAAGCTCGGAAGTGTCCATAACCCTAGCACTTATAAGTTAAATAATGTAGAGCTTAGCCATACAGATTGCGAAAAGGACTTGGGGGTTATGGTAAGCAGCAACCTTAAACCAAGACAGCAATGCCTAAGCGTACGTAATAAGGCAAATAGATTACTGGGATTTATATCAAGAAGTGTAAGCAACAGAAGTCCAGAGGTCATACTGCAGCTTTATACATCATTAGTAAGGCCTCACCTAGATTATGCAGCTCAATTCTGGTCTCCATATTACAGAATGGACATAAATTCGTTAGAAAACATTCAGCGTAGGATGACTAAATTAATACATAGCATTAGAAATCTTCCTTATGAAGAAAGATTGAAGACTCTTAAGTTACATTCACTTGTTAGACGAAGAATGAGGGGAGACCTGATCGAAGTGTATAAGTGGAAGATAGGTATTAATAAAGGGGATATTAACAAGGTCTTGAGGATATCTCTCCAAGAGAGAACCCGCAGTAATGGATTTAAATTAGATAAGTTTAGATTTAGAAAGGACATAGGAAAGTATTGGTTTGGAAATAGGGTAGTTGATGAGTGGAACAGTCTACCTAGTTGGGTTATTGAGGCTAGGACTTTGGGTACTTTCAAATTTAGGTTGGATAAGTAC
The DNA here is from genome assembly GCF_038502225.1 of Cherax quadricarinatus. NCBI lineage: Eukaryota > Metazoa > Arthropoda > Malacostraca > Decapoda > Parastacidae > Cherax > Cherax quadricarinatus. The sequence goes on along the minus strand of NC_091311.1, from coordinate 4,417,206 downwards.
ATGAGTGGGAGGGGTTGGATTTGAGTGGGACTTGCACATCAGAGCTTATTTCTTGGGAAGCATTGGAAAATTGGGTTGGTCAAATGTTTGTTAGTGGGATGAATTGTAAAGGACCTGCCTAGTATGGGCCAAGAGGCCTGCTGCAGTGTTCCTCCTTTCTTATGTTCTTATGTTCTTATGTTTGTTTAGTATTAAATTATTGTAAACAAATCTAAAATATATTTAGTTGGGTTAGGCTAAAATAAATTGTTCTTGTTATAATAAGGTTAGGTAAGTTTTCTAAGATTCTTTTCGTGCAAAATCATAAATTTTTACATCAACATTAATGAAAAAAATATATCTTTAAACGTATATGAGAAAATTTCAGAAAGGACTAAATTTTAAATGAGTTCTTGCTAATTGACCAGTTTTACATATTCGGCACGATATATATATATATATATATATATATATATATATATATATATATATATATATATATATATATATATATATATATATATATATATATATATATATATATATATATATATATATATATATATATATATATATATATATATGCAAAACAACCACTCTGAAAGAATAGAGAAATTCCAAGCGCTTTCGTGACTACTCACATTATCAAGGAACTATATTATATAGTTCCTTGATAATGTGAGTAGTCACGAAAGCGCTTGGAATTTCTCTATTTTTTCAGAGTGGTTATTTTGCATATTCTGAAATCACCTGTTTACTGTGATCTTATTGCATATATATATATGTATATTATATAGTTATATATATATATATATGTATATTATATAGTTATATATATATATATATATGTATATTATATATTTATATATATATATGTATATTATATATTTATATATATATATATGTATATTATATATTTATATATATATATATGTATATTATATATTTATATATATATATATATATATATATATATATTAACAACTCCGAAAACCACTGCCTCCCTCATCTGCCAGAAATGTATAAGCTTCATCTCCACGAAGATGCTGCACTCTTATCAAGATTGATGTTGAATTGATGGACTCCAGGCTGAGGGACTGATTACTTTCAAATTCCTCCTCATCGTCCATTAGACTGAAGAAGCAACTTGTTGGAGAAATGTTTACATAATAATTACCCAAATATTGCCCAATTATCACCTTTTGGGTATTATAAAATGTTATTCAATTATATATATTGCTTGACAGCGTCAGAATTTGTATAGTAATTTATATTTTGTTTCTCCAGAGCTCTTTATCTATTGCTTAGTACACGAGAGTAAATTTGTGTGGGTGATGGGTGGATGAGGCAGTGGGTGGGTGGCTGAATGGGGAGGATGGATGAGGAGGTTAGATGGGGGGGGTTGGATGGGGAGGTTGTGTGGGGAGGTTGAATGGGGAGGTTTTATGGGTGGTTGAATGAGGAGGATGGATGAGGAGGTTGGATGGGGAGGCTGGATAGGGAGGTTGAATGGGGAGGTTGTATGGGGAGGTTGAATGGGGAAGTTTGAAGGGGAGTCTGGATGAGGAGGTTGATTGGGGAGGTTGGATGGGGAGGATGGATGGGAGGTTGATCGGGGAGGATGGATGAGGAGGTTGGATGGGGAGGCTGGATAGGGAGGTTGAATGGGGAGGTTGTATGGGGAGGTTGAATGGGGAAGTTTGAAGGGGAGTCTGGATGAGGAGGTTGATTGGGGAGGTTGGATGGGGAGGATGGATGGGAGGTTGATCGGGGAGGATGGATGAGGAGGTTGGATGGGGAGGTTGAATGTGGAGACTGAATGGGGATGAATAATGAAGGGGGTTGGATGGAGAAGTTGGAAGGGAAGGATAAATAGGGAGGTTGGATGGGAAGTTGAATGGGAAGATTGGATTGGAAGGATAGCTGAGGAGATTGAATGGGGAGGATGGATCTGGAGGAGGAATGGAAAGAGTGGATAGTGAGATTGAATGGGGAGGTTGGATGGGAGGTTGAATAGGGAGGTTGAATGGGGAGGTTTAATGGGAGGTGGTTGAATGGGGAGGTTGAATGTGGTAGGTTGGATGGGAGGTGGTTGAATGGGGAGGCTGAATGTGGGAGGTTGGATGGGGAGGATGGATGAGGAAATTTGATGGGGAAGTTGAGTGGGGAGGATGGATGGTGAGGTTGAATGGGGAGGTTGGATGAGAGGTTATAATGGGAGGTTGGATGGGAAGGTTAAACGGGGAGGTTGAATGGGGACGTTGGATGCGGAGGCTGAATGGGGAGGTTTGATGGGGAGTTTGGATGAGGAGGTTGAATGAGGAGGTTGGAATGGGAGGATGGATGAGGAGGCTGGATGGGGAGATTGGATGGGGAGGTTGAATGGGAAGGTTGGATGGGTGGTTTAATGGGTAGGTTTGGTGGGAAGGTTGAATGGGGAGGTTCTGGTGGTTGAATGGGGAGGTTGGATGGGAGGTTGAATGGGCAGGTTTGATGGAGAGTCTGGATGAGGAGATTGAATGGGGAGGATGAATGATGAGGAGGTTGGATGGGGTGGTTGAATAGGGAGCTTGCATGGAAAGTTGAATGGGGAGGATAGATGGGGAGGTTGAATAGGGAGGATTGATGTGGAGGTTAAATGGGGAGGATTGATGTGGAGGTTGAATGGGGAGGAGGGATTGGGGGTTTGAATTGGAAGGTTGGACGGGAGGTTGAATGGGGAGGATGGATGGGAGGTTGAATGGTGAGGTTTGATGGGGAGGTTGAATGGGGAGGCTGTATTGGGAGGTTGAATGGGGAGGTTGGATGGGAGATTAAATAGGGAGGAAGAATGATTGGATGTGGGGGTTGGTGGCAGAGGGAAGAGTGTGTGGGTTTTGGTTTAGATTGTTCAGTTGCGTTGGGATTGTCACGGTTGGAGTCCTTCTGTGGGAGTTTCTGTGGGGTGTGTTTGCCCTTCCTCCTGTGTCTGGGTCCTGCTCATCTTCATCATTGTCTCTTTTTCCTCCTTGCATCTCTGTACCCTCTCTTTCAGTGTAGTTCTTTCTTCTTGTGTTCTGTCACGATCGAGGTATACTCTCTGGTATCCCGGTTGTCCCTCAGTCGTGCTTTCTCTTGCAGGATCCTGGTTCGAGCTGATTCTTCCTTGAAAATTATTTTGACAGGCCTTTTCCTTCCACTCTCAAACCACCCAATTCTCCGAAAATTTGTCACCTGGGTCATATCGCCCTCACCTATTGTTTTCATGATGCCTTCAATAATTTTTTTCTCATATTGTTTTATTTCTTCAAAACTGTCCTCTTTGGCTTCTTGGAGCCCGTAGACAAAAACTGAACTCTCCTTTTCCTCCTCCCACTGAGTCTCCATTTGCTTCCTCTGAGGCGTTTTAGTTCCCTCCATTGAAATGTTCTTGCCTTCAATCCCTGTTCTTGGTGAAACTTCTATGCTCAGTGATCTGTCTTTCATGATCAGCTGTTCCTTGCTACTGTGTGTGTGTGTGTGTGTGTGTGTGTGTGTGTGTGTGTGTGTGTGTGTGTGTGTGTGTGTGTGTGTGTGTGTGTGTGTGTGTGTGCGCGTGTGTGTGTGTGTGTGTGTGCGTGTGTGTACTCATCTATTTGTACTCACCTATTTGTGGTTGCAGGGGTCGAGTCTTAGCTCCTGGCCCCGCCTCTTCACCGGTTGCTACTCTCCCTGCTCCATGAGCTTTATCAAACCTCGTCTTAAAACTATGTATGGTTCCCGCCTCCACTACGTCACTTTCTAGGCTATTCCACTGCCTGACAACTCTCTGACTGAAGAAATACTTCCTAACATCCCTTTGACTCATCAGAGTCTTCAACTTCCAATTGTGACCTCTTGTTTCTTTGTCTCCTCCCTGGAACATCCTGTCTTTGTTCACCTTTTCTATTCTGTGCAGTATTTTATATGTCGTTATCATGTCTCCCCTGACACTCCTGTCCTCCAGTGTCGTCAGGCCGATTTCCCTTAACCTTTCTTCATAGGACATTTCCCTTAGCTCTGGAACTAACCTTGTCACAAACCTTTGCACTTTCTCTAATTGTTGAGAAATGTGTTACCAGCTAAGTTTATAATTTTAAATATAGGGAATACTTAGCTGATAAAAGACAGCAAATCATCTACACAGCCACCCCTGCAGACGAGGTCTTGAATTGTTGTCATGATCATCTCTCAACGGGCTGTAATAGATTATATTATGTAAACAATAAATTACCCTTAGGGGGTGTTATGTCAGCATATTTACTTCACCGATTGCTGACAAACTTACTTGTGTGGACTCAAAAGTCCGCACTTCACTGCCGACTATAGGTTGATTACAAACTCCTTGCGACTCAAGAACTGCACAGTCCCCCGTACTACAAGAAATTCGTAATCTACCTTGCTCTTGTAGCATGAGCTATGGTGTTCTTCACACCTTCGACAGGTATCGGTGACTTGATAGAAGCTGAAGTGTCCTTGGATGTCCACGTCTTCCATAGTCTAGGGATACGCACACTGGTACACGATGTTCCACAAGATTTGTCTTGTTGACTTTCTGATTCTGTGGAAGTCTTCTGCTGCTCAGCAAAATTATTTGGGCATAATGCTGTATGATGCATACCGTTGCATTTAAAACACTTATTCAGTGAGCATTTTCCTCCCTTGTGTTCACCTAAACACTTGATGCATCTTTTCAGCTGATGAACACGTTTACGTGCCTCCATTGATGTGTATTGAATACAATACTGTGCCCAATGTGTTCCATCACAAAGTACACATTTTCGAGTACGTTTATGAGTGACAGTTTGTTTACTGTATGTTGTATTCCCAGCTTGATAAATGCCTATACGGGATTTCCCATTCTGTGGTTTAGTGGGAGTAGGTATACTCTTTTTATACTGAGTTGAAGGTTTATTATCCACGAGATTTGTGGATTTTTCATCTGCAAAACAATGTTTGGGTGGCTTCAAGCTTGATATTAAGACTGCATGTCTAACTCTGGCCTTGTCAGCATCAAAGTAATTGTCTGCTAAGACACGTAAAAAAAGAGGCATGCCAGCCAGGTTGCTGGAGCGACCAACAAAATTATTATCTGGAGTTTACCTGGAGAGAGTTCCGGGGGTCAACGCCCCCGCGGCCCGGTCTGTGACCAGGCCTCCTGGTGGATCAGAGCCTGATCAACCAGGCTGTTACTGCTAGCTGCACGCAAACCAACGTACGAGCCACAGCCCGGGTGATCAGGAACCGACTTTAGGTGCTTGTCCAGTGCCAGCTTGAAGACTGCCAGAGGTCTGTTGGTAATCCCCCTTATGTATGCTGGGAGGCAGTTGAACAGTCTCGGGACCCTGACACTTATTGTATGGTCTCTTAACGCGCTAGTGACACCCCTGCTTTTCATTGGGAGGATGTTGCATCGTCTGCCAAGTCTTTTGCTTTCGTAGTAAGTGATTTTCGTGTGCAAGTTCGGTACTAGTCCCTCTAGGATTTTCCAGGTGTATATAATCATGTATCTCTCCCGCCTGCGTTCCAGGGAATACAGGTTATGGGTAGCATTGAAAATTGGGTTGGGAAAATGTTTTGTTAGTGGGATGGATTGTAAAGGACTTGTCTAGTATGGGCCAACAGGCCTACTGCAGTGATCCTGCTTTCTTATGTTCATATGTTCTTATGTAAGGCTATTTGATAATTACCTTTAACCACCAGAAATGACTTAATCAGTTCATAGGGTTCTCCCTTCACAAGACATTTAAGATAATTGAACTTAGCAATCTCATCTATGTCAGTTCGTGAATTTACTATGGATTGAAAACCACTAATGAATTCTTCGTAATTATGACCTTGGAAAATAGGTACTGACAATGTAGGTAAACTTGGTAATGGGACACTTGTTGTTGTTACAGGTGTAACAGGTGTTTGACCACTAGTTACAGTAGGTCTCTGTGACAGAGTTTTGCAGCAGATTGCCTATACTCCTGTCCACCTTAATTGTTCATTACTAAAAGTATCCAAAACATTTTTAATTTCATCTTCAGATGGGTCTGATTCAAGAAAAACCTTTTCATAATGTGTATAGTCTGAATTAATTATTTCCAGACGTTGTATAAGTAATTCAAATTTGACCTCAAGATCATCAAAATCTATGTTTGTATCTTGAGTTAATCCTATACAGACTGAAATTAGATTTTCTAATTTTGTAATCTTAGTCTGTAAAGACTGAAACTGAGTTTTCAAACAAACCATTTTAATGATATACTGTAAATTCTAACACCACACTTGGAGTGTTTAAAAAACACTGTGCTGCTATACAGCTGAGTTTTTGTTATGCTTAAGTCAGCAGTAATCAAGTCAGACACTACTGACCTACTAAGCTTAACCTCAGGGTCAATGACCATGAAGGGTACACAGTACATATGGCTTGTGTTTATGGCTTGAGTTTGCTGTGTCAGCTTGACCACGATGATTAATCGTAAATAACGATGTTATACACTTCATTCACTATACACTATAAATGTCACTGTATAACAGTAAATCACACATGAATATTACTTACACATATATAAATGTCACTGTTAATATATATGTGAAAGCTTTACATTTTATATATATAGTTCCTTTAATATAACAGGTATATCTATAAGAAACAAACTTTAACACAATCTTGTCTCTTAATTTTTGTCTATAAACATTATAAACACTATGTGTATATACACTCAGACAAACTGAACATCAGTTGGGTTGTTGCTGTAGTTAGCATTTCTCGAGCTTGGGAGCAGTAGATGCCGGGTGCCATCCCCCGTTTTCTTGTTGGGTAAGTCACCCAGCTCCTGTTTTCTTTGGGTGAATGCTGGGTGAGGACCCATTTTCTTTTGGCTGCCCATTCTCTGTGACTGAGTCTAGAGGGACTCATATATACTGATTTATATTGTAAAACACTAGTTTTACAGCTATTTTCCAAGGACCTTGGCTCGTAGGTTATTTGTACACTAAAGTACAACATATTTGGAACACAGTGTGGCCTTTATCCAGTTCGAGCATGACCAAAATGTTGAGAAATGTGTTACCAGCTAAGTTTATAATTTTAAATATAGGTAATACTTAGCTGATAAAAGACAGCAAATCGTCTACACAGCCACCCCTGCAGACGAGGTCTTGAATTGTTGTCATGATCATCTCCCAACGGGCTGTAATAGATCATATTATGTAAACAATAAAATACCCCTAGGGGGTGTTATGTCAGCATATTTCATTCACGGATTGCTGACAAACTTACTTGTGTGGACTCAAAAGTCCACACCTCACTGCCGACTATAGATTGATTACAAACTCCTTGCGACTCAAGAATTGCACGGTCCCCTGTACTACAAGAAATTCGTAACCTACCTTGCTCTTGTAGCGTGTGCTATGGTGTTCTTCACACCGTGGACATCCTTGGATGTCCACGTCTTCCATAGTCTAGGAATACACACACTGGTACACTATGTTCCACAAGATTTGTCTTTATTGTTCACAATCTTATCACTAAAGAAGCTGATTACACTTCTCTTAAGTGTTTATTGTGTTTTGTGAGACACTTTGTTCACACTAACACACGAATCAGTGTTCTTTGTTGGTTATCCTGGTGTCAGTGTGACTCTCAGTAGAGTCAAAAGTAATCTGAAGAAGCCACAGCCTCTTACACCATTACTGTCCCTAGCACATAAAGGAAAAGCTGACCTAGTACTTTTGCTTCCTTGCCACTTCCTCCATGAAGCAAAGGAGAATGCTTGAATCTTGCTGTCTTAAGCATAGACGACAATGTACACTATCTTTACCATGGTAATAAAGTGAGAGCAGGATTTTCCTTAATTGTCCTGCTAAGGTAAGAGATGGACTATCTTTTATTAAATTACGCTTTGCAACACTGGAGTCTTGCATGGAGCGGCGGGTGCTTGACCACTTCTCATACTGGTACTGCATCTGGGATCAATTACTTGCTGTAGCAGTAAACAAAATGCTTGCCCCTTCTGAGAGGGCTGGGCCCCTCAGGGCTGAAAGGGGCTGAAAGGGGCTGATACCCCCCTCCTGGAGTAAATTTCTCCACACTAATTTCTTGACACGCTTGATCAAATGCGGGTTCCAAACAGGTGTTGCATACCCCAGGATGGGCCTGATGTACATGGTGTACAGTGTCTTGAATGATTCCTTGCTAAGGTATCAGAACGCTGTTTTCAGGTTTGCCAGGTGCCCATATGCTGCAGCACTTATCTGGTTGATGTGTGCTTCTGGAGACATGCTCGGTGTTATACTCACCCCGAGATCTTTCTCCTTGAGCGAGGTTTGCAGTCTTTGGCCACCTAGCCTATACTCTGTCTGCGGTCTTCTGTGCCCTTCCCCTATCTTCATGACTTTGCATTTGGCGGGTTAAATTCCAGAAGCCAGTTGCTGGACCAGGTGTCCAGTCTGTCCAGGTCTCTTTGAAGTCCTGCCTGATCCTCATCTGATTTAATTCTCCTCATTAACTTCACATCATATGCAAACAGGAACACTTCTGAGTCTAACCCTTCCATCATGTCGTTCACATATACCAAAAATAGCACTGGTCCTAGGACCGACCCCTGTGGGACCCCGCTCATCACAGGTGCCCATTGTGATTCCTCATTAAGTACCTTGACTCGTTGTTGCCTCCCTGTCAGGTATTCTCTGATCCATTGCAGTGCCCTTCCTGTTATATGCACCTGATCCTCTAGCTTCTGCACTAATCTCTTGTGAGGAACTGTGTCAAAGGCCTTCTTGCAGTCCAAGAAGATGTAATCAACCCACCCCTCTCTCTCGTGTCTTATTTCTGTTACTTTATCATAAAACTCTAGAAGGTTTGTGACACAGGATTTTCCTTCCATGAATCCATGCTGGTTGGCGTTTATACTCTTATTCTGTTCCAGGTGCTCCACCACTCTCTTCCTGATAATCTTCTCCATAACTTTGCATGCTATACACGTCAGTGACACATTTCTATAGTTTAGTGCCACTTATCTGTCTCCGTTTTAAAAAATGGGAACTACATTTGCTGTCATCCATACCTCAGATAGTTGCCCAGTTTCCAGGGATGTGTTGAAGATTGTGGTAAGTGGCACACACAGCATATCTGCTCCCTCTCTAAGGATCCATGGGGAGATGTTGTCCGGTCTAATTGCCTTTGAGGTATCAATGTCCCTTAGCAGCTTCTTCACCTCCTCCTCATTTGTATTTATGTCATCCAACACTTGTTGGTATATTCCTTGCTGGTGTCCCCATCTGGTCTGTGTCCCCAGAGGCCTTCCTGTCTCCACTGTAAATACTTCCTTAAATCTCATGTTGAGCTCCACACATACCTCCTGATCATTTCTTGTGAGTTCTCCACCTTCATTCCTCATCCTTATCACCTGGTCTTTGACTATTGTCTTCCTCCTAATGTGGCTATACAGCAGTTTCGGGTCAGGCTTGACTTTCGATGCTATGTCATTCTCGTACTGTCGCTGGGCCTCCCTCCTTATCTGTGCATACTCGTTTCTGGCTATTCTACTAATCTCCTTATTTTCTTGAGTCCTTTGCCTCCTGTACCTTTTCCATTCTCTGGTGCACATAGTTTTTGCCTCCCTACACCTTTGGGTAAACCAAGGACTCGCTTTGGTCTTCCTATTATTTCTATTTCCCTTGGGAACAAACCTTCCCTCTGCCTCCTTGCACTTTGTTGCTACATATTCCATCATCTCATTTACTGATTTTCCTATCAGTTCTCTGTTCCACTGAACCTCCTGCAGGAAGTTCCTCATATCTGTGTAGTCCCCCCTTTAATAGTTTAGCTTTTCCCATTCAATTCCTGTTACCTTCTCCAGTTGTAACTCTACTACATAATCAAAACTCAGAACCACGTGATCGCTAGCTCCAAGGGGCCTCTCGTAAGTGATGCCCTCAATGTCTGAACTGCTCAGGGTGAACACAAGATCCAGTCTTGCAGGCTCATCCCCCCTCTGTCTCTGGTAGTGTCCCTGACATGTTGATGCATGAGGTTTTCAAGTAACACATCCATCATCTTGGCTCTCTATGTTTCGGGACCCCCATGTGGCTCCAGGTTTTCCTAGTCGATCTCCTTGTGTTTGAAATCGCCCATTACCAGTAACTTTGCTCTGCTGGAGTGAGCTCTTCTTGCCACCTCAGCCAGTGTGTCCACCATCGCTCTGTTGTTTTCTTCGTATTCCTCTCTTGGCCTCGTGCAGTTCTGTGGTGGGTTATACATCTCTCCAATGACTACTTTATGTTCTCCAGACTGAATTGCACCTGCTATGTAGTCCCTTTCTCCAACCACGTCCATGCCTTCCATTTCCTCAAATCCACATTGGTTTTTTATGAGCAGTGCAACCCCTCCTTCTCCTCTACTCCTTCTATCTTTCCTCAGGATCTGATATCCCGGTGGGAAGATTGCGTCTGTTATTGTCTCAGCAAGTTTTGTTTCTGTGACTGCTATGATGTCTTGGGATTTCTCGCTTATTCTTTCGTGCCACTCCTCATATTTATTCATTATTCCATCTGCATTTGTGTACCAAACCTTCAGCTTCTTTTCTATCACTGTGGTCCTGCGAGAATATTGGGGTTGGGGGAGTGAAAGCCTTGGTGGGGGGCCTATGGGGGACTGTGGTGTGGTTGGGGTTTGTGATGAGGGGGTGGGGTCAGAATGCCTATAAGGTGCAGCTGTTGGAGTGAGGTTTGTGATGTGGGGGTTGGTGGCAGAGGGAACAGTGTGTGGGTTTTGGTTTAGATTGCTCAGTTGCATTGGGATTGTCACGGTTGGAGTCTTTCTGTGGGAGTTTCTGTGGGATGTGTTTGCCCTTCCTCCTGTGTCTGGGTCCTGCTCATCTTCATCATTGTCTCATTCCTCCTTACATCTCTGTACCCTCTCTTTCAGTGTAGTCATTTCTTCTTGTGTTCTGTCACGATCGAGGTATACTCTCTGGTATCCCGGTTGTCCCTCAGTCGTGCTTTCTCTTGCAGGATCCTGGTTCGAGCTGATTCTTCCTTGAAAATTACTTTGACAGGCCTTTTCCTTCCACTCGCAAACCACCCAATTCTCTGAAAATTTGTAACCTGGGTCATATCGCCATCACCTATTGTTTTCATGATGCCTTCAATAATTTTTTCCTCCTCCTGTTTTATTTCTTCAAAGCTGTCCCCTTTGGCTTCTTGGAGCCCGTAGACAAAAACTGACCTCTCCCTTTCCTCCTCCCACTGAGTCTCCATTTGCATCCTCTGAGGTGTTTTAGTTCCTTCCATTGAAATGTTCTTGCCTTCAATCCCTGTCCTTGGTGAAACTTCTATACTCAGGGAACTGTCTTTCATGATCAGCTGTTCATTGCTACTGCAGTTGGCTGTTAGAGTCTCTGCATATAACATACCTTCATTGTCTTTAGACCTGTCATTTGATCTTAGTGTGCTCCTCGTCTTTTCCCTGGCCCCATGTGGGCCTGATAGGGCCTTCACATATGGCATATCTCCTTTGTTTCTTACCGTCCCCTTGTCTGTGCCTGACATAGAATTTCCTGATGTTGCATCTGAATTGTCATTTGTCTCTCTAATCTGTTTTAGGTTTTTTAGTTTCTCTTCTAAGCACTGTATCCTAGCTTCTGCTGCTAAGACCGGTGGCTCCCACTTCCTGCACTCTTCAGCTATCCGCTCCTCCATTATCTTGCCAAGCTCTTTTGTCTTCCTTCTCCACTCTTCCTCCCTTTTTTTGAGCTCTAACTCCCAGTCTTTCCTCCCAGGTTCGTCCACCAGATCTCTGTTTTTTCGCCCTCGAGGGCCACCCATTTTTTTTCTTACCACAGAAAGAAGCTTATGTATTTTACCACAGAGAGAAGTTTTCAGGGTGTGTGTGGTGGGGGGGAGAAGGCTAGAGGAGAGAGAGAGAGAGAGAGAGAGAGAGAGAGAGAGAGAGAGAGAGAGAGAGAGAGAGAGAGAGAGAGAGAGAGAGAGAGAGAGAGAGAATAAGATGGGGAGGGAGAAGGCTAGAGGAGGGAGAGAGAGAATAAGAGGGAGAGAGAGAAAGGGTAGAAAGAGGGAGAGAGAAAGGGTAGAAAGAGGGAGAGAGAAAGGGTAGAAAGAGGGAGAGAGAGGAGGAAGGATGGGGATGAGGGATAAGACTAGGGAGAGAGAAACGGGATGGGGGAGAGAAAGGCTAGAGAGAGGGAGAGAGGGAGAGAGAGAGAGAGAGAGAGAGAGAGAGAGAGAGAGAGAGAGAGAGAGAGAGAGAGAGAGAGAGAGAGAGAGAGAGAGAGAGAGAGAGAGAGAGAGAGAGAGAGAGAGAGAGGAGGGTGAGGGAAAAGGCTATGAGAGAGAGAAATGCGAGGGAGGGGAGAAAGATAGAAAGAAGGAGAGGGAGAGAGAAGCCTAGAGAGAGAGAGATAGAGAGGAGGGTGGGGGATAGGACTATGTGAGTGAGAGAGAGAGAGAGAGAGAGAGAGAGAGAGAGAGAGAGAGAGACAGAGAGAGAGAGAGAGAGAGAGAGAGAGAGAGAGAGAGAGAGAGAGAGAGAGAGAGAGAGAGAGAGAGGGAGAGGAGGGTGAGAGAAAAAGGCTGAGAGAGAAATGCGAGGGAGGGGGAGAGAGAAAGATAGAAAGAGGGAGAGGGAGAGAGAAGGCAAGAGAGGAGGGGGGGAGGAAAGGACTGTGGGAGAGAAAGAGCAAGAAAATGCTTTCAAATGAGCTGATGTAGGTAACAGCTCTTAGCTTGCCAATAAAGTTAGGAATCCTTAACCTGTAAATAGCTTGTCAATAAAGCTAGGTATCCTTAACCTTGTCAAACCCTGTGTTAAAAAAAAAAAAAAAAAAAAAAAAAAAGAGGAGGGTGGGGGAACGCGGTCAATTTCCACGGGTCTGCTGGCTGAGGGAGGGAGAGAGGGATAGAGAAAAAGGTAGAAAAAGGGGAGAGAGAGAGAGAGAGAGAGAGAGAGAGAGAGAGAGAGAGAGAGAGAGAGGAAGAGGGGAGAGAGAGAGAGAGAGAGGAAGAGGGGAGAGAGAGAGAGAGAGAGGACGAGGGGAGAGAGAGAGAGAGAGAGGAAGAGGGGAGAGAGAGAGGAAGAGGGGATAGAGAGAGAGAGTGGAAAGAGGCAAATGTAGTCCCTGCTCACAAAAAGAAGAGCAGAGCAGAAATCATCAACTACAGACCAGTATCACTCCTGTCAATCACTGGTAAGATCCTTGAGACAATAATCTCAAGACAAATGACAGATGTGATGAATGGTTTAGAAAACCGACAAGTTGAAGAACTGAGACTCTTATGCAATACATGGGAATCTTTATTGAAGAAACGTTTCGCCAAACAGTGGCTTCATCAGTCCAATACATGGTAGAATTGGGTAAGGAGAGGAGAAGTTTGAGGTAATCAGTCCCTCAACCTGTGTTCAGTCCATCACTCTTGTAGGAAGTGCAGCATAGGGCCAGAGAGGTGGCTTATATACTGCAGACAGATGAGGTGAAGCAGGAGGGCGGGATCACAGTGGGACCTGCCACTAGTGTAAGTAGGTCATCGTCCAAATGTTGGGCAATTCTACTTGGTATTGGACTGATGAAGCCACTGTGTGGCAAAACGTTTCTTCAATATAGATTCCCATGTGTTGCATAAGTGTCTCAGTTCTTCAACTTGTCGGTCTTCTAAACCATTCATCACATCTGTCAGACACTGCAACATCATGGGATCTTGGTACAAAGACTTCAACGCTTGCCCAACCTTTGGACGACGACCTACTTACACTAGTGGCAGGTCCCACTGTGATCCCGCCTCCTCCTGCTTCACACCATCTGTCTGCAGTATATAAGCTACCTCTCTGGCCCTATGCTGCACTTCCTACAAGAGTGATGGACTGAACACATCGATTCCAGGTTGAGGGACTGATTACCTAAAACTTCTCCTCTCCTTACCCAATTCTACTTTGTATTGGACTGATGAAGCCACTGTGTGGCGAAACGTTTCTTCAATAAAGATTCCCATGTGTTGCATAAGTGTCTCAGTTCTTCAACAAATGACAGAGTTTTTTGACTGTCACTCACTACTTTGTGATCGTCAATATGGCTTCAGGAAAGGTTACTCTGCTGCTGATCTGTTGTTAAACCTCTCCACTAAGTGGCACCAGTCACTGGATGAATCCAAAGTCAGCTGTGTGATAGCACTGGACATTGCTGGTGCTTTCGACCGGGTGTGGCACCAGGGCCTCTTAGCAAAACTTCAAGCACTGGGAATTGCAGGCTCTACGCTATGTCTCCTCAGTGACTACCTTAATGGTAGATCTCTAAGTGTAGTTCTCAATGGAACGGAATCAGCAAGTGTTCCACAAGGAAGCGTGCTGGGACCATTGTTATGGAATGTCTACTTCAACGACCTTCTTCATCTCATGACTCACGAAATCGTAATGACACGATTGCAAACAAACCATACCCCGGCCGGGATTCAACCCGCGGTCAGAGAGTCTCAAAACTCCAGACCGTCGCGTTAGCCACTAGACCAGCTAGCCACAATAAGATTCGTCCAACTAGGTATATTTTTACACAAGGTTAGCACAGGCACCACTGTGACCACAAATGCAAGTTTTTACAGACGAATCTCCACGCTAGCTGGAGATTCGTCTGTAAAAACTTGCATTTGTGGTCACAGTGGTGCCTGTGCTAACCTTCCTATGGTGTAGAAATATACCTAGTTGGACGAACCTTATTGTGGCTAGCTGGTCTAGTGGCTAACGCGAAGGTCTGGAGTTTTGAGACTCTCTGACCGCGGGTTCAATCCCGGCCGGGGTATGGTTTCTTCATCTCATCCCAGAATCACATGCATATGCAGACGACTGTACACTGACATTCACTTATCCAAGAGAAGAAATGCCAGCTGCTCTAAGCTACATCAATCACCAGCTTAGAGCTATATCAGCTTGGGGAATTAGATGGCAAGTAACATTTGCATCTGAGAAAACGCAAATGATGATCGTCTCTAGGCACCATGATGGTAATGCTGGTGCAGTACCTAGAGTTTACCTGGAGAGAGTTCCGGGGGTCAACGCCCCCGCGGCCCGGTCTGTGACCAGGCCTCCTGGTGGATCAGAGCCTGATCAACCAGGCTGTTGCTGCTGGCTGCACGCAAACCAACGTACGAGCCACAGCCCGGCTGGTCAGGAACCGACTTTAGGTGCTTGTCCAGTGCCAGCTTGAAGACTACCAGAGGTCTGTTGGTAATCCCCCTTATGTATGCTGGGAGGCAGTTGAACAGTCTCGGGCCCCTGACACTTATTGTATGGTCTCTTAACGTGCTAGTGACACCCCTGCTTTTCATTGGGGGGATGTTGCATCGTCTGCCAAGTCTTTTGCTTTCGTAGTGAGTGATTTTCGTGTGCAAGTTCGGTACTAGTCCCTCTAGGATTTTCCAGGTGTATATAATCATGTATCTCTCCCGCCTGCATTCCAGGGAATACAGGTTTAGGAACCTCAAGTGCTTCCAGTAATTGAGGTGTTTTATCTCCGTTATGCACGCTGTGAAGGTTCTCTGTACATTTTCTAGGTCAGCAATTTCACCTGCCTTGAAAGGGGCTGTTAGTGTGCAGCAATATTCCAGCCTAGATAGAACAAGTGACCTGAAGAGTGTCATTATGGGCTTGGCCTCCCTAGTTTTGAAGGTTCTTATTATCCATCCTGTCATTTTTCTAGCAGATGCGATTGATACAATGTTATGGTCCTTGAAGGTGAGATCCTCCGACATGATCACTCCCAGGTCTTTGACGTTGGTGTTTCGCTCTATTTTGTGGCCAGAATTTGTTTTGTACTCTGATGAAGATTTAATTTCCTCGTGTTTACCATATCTGAGTAATTGAAATTTCTCATCATTGAACTTCATATTGTTTTCTGCAGCCCACTGAAAGATTTGGTTGATGTCCGCCTGGAGCCTTGCAGTGTCTGCAATGGAAGGCACTGTCATGCAGATTCGGGTGTCATCTGCAAAGGAAGACTCGGTGCTGTGGCTGACATCCTTGTCTATGTCGGATATGAGGATGAGGAACAAGATGGGAGAGAGTACTGTGCCTTGTGGAACAGAGCTTTTCACCGTAGCTGCCTCGGACTTTACTCTGTTGACGACTACTCTCTGTGTTCTGTTAGTGAGGAAATTATAGATCCATCGACCGACTTTTCCTGTTATTCCTTTAGCACGCATTTTGTGTGCTATTACGCCATGGTCACACTTGTCGAAGGCTTTTGCAAAGTTTGTATATATTACATCTGCATTCTTTTTGTCATCTAGTGCATTTAGGACCTTGTCGTAGTGATCCAATAGTTGAGACAGACAGGAGCTAGTAAGGATGAATGGGAGGGTGTTGGCACCTGGAGAAGAAGTTGATATCCTTGGGGTGAAATTTGACTCCAAACTAACCATGAAGAACCATGTTGTAAATCTTGCAAACTAGGCAGCCAGGAAGCTTACAGCACTTCGCCATATCTCACATCTGCTTGACAGTAGGGGTTGCAAGATTCTGTATGAGGCACAAGTACGCTCACACTTTGAGTATGCTCCACTATCGTGGTTTGCCTGCCCCCCCCCCCTCTCATCTGCGACTGCTTGACAGAGTAGAGAACAGAGCAAGACGTCTCATCTCTTGCCTGGACCCATCCTGGATAAATCTGTCATTTCAGCAGAGCCTTCAACATAGGAGGGATGAGGGTGGCCTTACTGTTATGTACAAGGCCAGTATTGTCAAAGTACCACACTTGGATCCACTTCCAGGACAGCGTGAAACAAGCTTTAATGCCACAAGACGGGCAGAAAGCAGCAATTTCACTCTGGCTGTACCCTTCTCCAGAACATCACTCCATCTGAGATCATATATACCCAGGATAACTCGAGTACGGAACACATTCGTACAGTATAATGATGTCAACGAGATAAAGTCAGTTGATCAAATGAAAATGCTGGCCCACAGATGGCTCCAACTTCATCCTGTTCCCTTCTTGTATGTCTCATAACAATAAAAATGCTTTCAAATGAGCTGATGTAGGTAACAGCTCTTAGCTTGCCAATAAAGTTAGGAATCCTTAACCTGTAAATAGCTTGTCAATAAAGCTAGGGATCCTTAATCCTGTCAAACCCTGTGTAAAAAAATAATTACCTCTATAAAGTGCATAATTAAGTACATAATCAGTGTTACTAGTTAAGTTGAATTTAATGCATTGCACCATGAGTGAAAACGAGGAAATTAATTTAGAAGACAAACACATGGAAGTTAGAGCAAAAAAATCATCATTGCAGGCTAGAAAAGGTCATGTAACCAAGGCATACACTAAGTGTTTGGAATTAATGAATCAAGAAACTGTGAATACTGATGATTTAAAATTGTATTTAGATGCTTTAGGGAATAGATATGATTCATACAAATTATATTATAACAAATATGAAGGAGATTTGTTAGTAAACTGTGCAGATGAGACTGAAATCTTATGATTAACCAGTATTATGAATTAGAGGAAAAAATCTTGTAAAAGTCAGGCATTGAATAAATTAAAATGTGTAAACCAGGCAGTTAATCAATCTTCTCCAACAAATAAGATGTCTTTGCCAAAATTCCCAGAATTATGTTTACCTGTATTTAATCCTGGAGAAAATTTGGAGGAGTTTTGGTCAATTTTTAAAGCAGCTGTGCATGACAGGAGTGACCAAGCCTGTGTAACTAAATTATTTTACCTCAAAGGACAGATAAGAGGAGATGCTCACATACTCATACAAGCTTTTCCCAATGTAGATGATTCTTACAAAGAAGAAGTTGACTTGTTGAATGTCACTTATGGTAATATAGAACAAAGTAGGTTGGATCTAGTGACTATCATTGTTAATTTAAAATCTCCAGATCACACTTACAAAGGTTTACAGCCGTTTAGACTTAAACTGGAGAGCACTCTCAAAACTTTAAGTAATAAATGTAATCTGAAGGAATCAGACTGGTTATTGAGTGCCACTGTACAGAATAAATTAAGCTGTAAAACACTTAAATGGTCCTCCAACAAATATCACAAAGGTTATTTTGGTCTGGAGGAAATAAGACTAGGTCTACAAGAATTAATTGTTTAGTTGCAGACCAGCCAACCAACTCATTTTAAAGATGCAACACATAATAACTCTGAGATATCTGTCAAGTTTCACAAAGGGAAATATTATTCCAATAGTAATAATCAAAATTCATTTCCTAAAGAGAGTTGCATAGGTACATATCAAGTAGTACGAGTCAGAAATAATGATTCTCCACAAGGTAAGAAGAATAAGTACCCTCCTAAGAATAGCCCAGTTAATGAGAAACCAGTCAAAGAAAAGAGAGATAGTCTTTTCTGCAGGGGTGCTCATTTTTCTAAGAATTGCAATGCATATAATTCATGGAATGATAAAGTTGAAAGATTGGAAGAACTTGAAAGATGTATCAGATGTCTAGGTAATCACAATGTAAAGGATTGTCATGCCAAATTAAACAACTGTTATCAATGTCACAAAGGAAGACACCATATAGTCATGTGTAAGGGTCTATATGATAATGTTGACAATCCTGACACAACAGTGGCTAATGTAAAAATTGCTACTAATGTTAATAATGATGGTTTTGCTGAAGTAGCCTTACCTGTGTTACAGATAAAAATTGATGATAAAAGGCATAAATCAAAAAATGTAACTGCATTATTATACCATGGATCACAGCGTACTTACATAAAACATAAATGTCTTGATGGTATGAATGTACAGATGGTTTTTCTCTCAGATAAAAGGGCTCAATTGTATGACACTGTTTATGTAACTGTCAGGTTGAGCAATGAGAAAAAACGTGTTAGTGCAGTAATTGTAGATAGACGTCCAGAGAAAATATCTACAGTAGGGCTTAGTAAAGCTACAGAAGACTTTCACATAATGTAAATTTAGCACCTTCTGGTGTAAATGATGATTCTGTAGGCCCAATAAATATTTTGATAGGTAGTGACTATTATGCCTCCTTTGTAAAGGGTATGGTAAAGAAATGTGGTGTCACCCTTTTAAAGACTGCAGGAGGCCATGTAATGTATGGTAGGATTCCTCGTAATAATAATGCATGACTAGAGGAAACTATAAATACTATCACTGTGTGTCTTACTCATGAAATCGTGCCCCAGTATAATTCTTCCATAGAGGATGGTGTTGAGCCTGTGAATAAATTGTGGGAATTAGACAGCATTAGAATAAATGTAAATGAAAAAAGTCCAGACGATTCTTTTACTCAGGAACGGTACCTCAGAGATGTAAAATTTGAATCTGGACAATACTGGGTGCGGCTTCCATGGAGACTGAACCATCCAGAATTGCCCACTAATTACAGAATGACATTTGGACAATTAAAGGCTCAGCTCCGTGAACTGAGTAAGACACCAGAATTGTTGACTGCCTATAATGATATAATTACTGAACAATTAATTAATAAATTTATAGAAGAGGTACCTCCTGAACAAGCCAAAATTTATGGTCACTATTTGCCACATCACTGAGTGAAGAAGGATTCTAAGACCACTCCTCTGAGGATTGTGTTTAATTGTAGTGCCAGGAGTAACAAAAATGTACCTAGTTTAAATGACTGTTTGATGACAGGTCCGTCATTGACGGAAAAATTAGGAGATATCTTATTAAATTTCAGGGTGAAGAATTATGCTTTTACGGCTGACATAAGTAAAGCTTTCCTAAGAGTGGGTTTACAAGAGGCTGACCGGGATTGTACCTGCTTCTTATGGCCTGAGAATCCTAGTGACCCACTTAGCCCTCTGAAAACCTTTTGCTTTAGGAGCGTATTATTTGGCGCTACATTCAGTCCGTTCCTACTTCAAGCGACGATAAATGCACACCTTTAACGTACTGGAAGTCCATTGAGTAAAGTAATGAGCAAACAATTTTATGTGGACAATTTCCTGGGTGTGACGTCAACTGCAGAGGAACTGTTAATGACTTATGGAGAGGCTAATAAAATAATGCAAAGTGCAAATATGCCTCTGAGGGAATGGAATAGTAATTCATCCAAATTAAAGGACAAAATAAGTAAACATTTCCCTGGAGATGAAGTGCCAAAATGCAGTAATGTATTGGGATTAACTTGGGATACTGAGATAGATTTGTTAATGTTAAAACCTAATAATTACAGTATGCCCAATAAATTAATTAAAAGAGTATTGCTTGCTGAGTTTTCCAAATGTTTTGATCCACTAGGCTTAGTGTCACCCCTTACTATAAGAGGGAATTTATTAATACAGGAAGCATGGAAGCTTAAATGTGCTTGGGATGAAATTCTACCTGAGGAATTCATTAACAGGTGGGATGAATTAATTGGTGATTATGAAAAAATTCCAATGTTGGAGTTCCCACGCCAGGTGGCCAATCCAGATAGGAAAAATATACTCCACATCTTTTGTGATGCTTCAAAATTGGGGTATGAAGCAGTTGCTTACCTTCATTGTAATAGTGTTATTTCTCTTGTTATGTCTCCAATTAAATCCCGTACCTTGCCTCAGTTGGAATTAACAGCCATTTATGTAGGTGTCAAATTAGCTAATTATATAAGAAATAAGTTGCAGGAGATAAATATTAGCGACACTGTAATTTGGTCTGATAGCGAGGTATCCTTACAATGGATTCATAATGGAAACAGTAAAATTGTGTACGTACAAAACAGAGTCGCTGAAATTAATCAGATGCAAGAGAAATATAATAGTTTTGGTCAGCATATGTTAACATTTAATCATATACCTGGTGAGGAGAATCCAGCTGATTTCTTGTCTCGAGGTTTACCTTATGCTAAATTTGTAAATGCTGTATCATGGTTTAAAGGACCGAGCTGGTTGGCAAGTAAAGCTAATTGGCCTGTACAAAAGGCATATATTGCTCCTGTTAAAATTACTGTGACCACTGCTCCAATAGTTTGTCCTTCCTTAGCCATTGATATAAATAGGTATTCTTCACCCAAACTAATCAATGTAACTAAGTTGGTGTTTAAATTTCTAAACATGATGAATATCTCATGTAAGTTTTCACATCCTCTTGAATATTGGATAAAGAGGGTACAAGAAGAAATCTATGGAAATGAGATTAAATTAATGATGGAAAGAAAAATTGTGAAAGGTTCCATAATAGAGAAATTGGGGCTGTATTTAGAGAACAATGTAATTAGGTGCAGAGGTAGGTTACAAAATGCTGAATTGGGTGATTGTGCTAAACACCCTATCTTACTGCAATCATCATCTAACAAATTTAATTGTTTTAAATGCCCATAAAAATGTAATGCATGGTGGGGTACAAGATACCTTAAATTGTATTAGGGAAACTTTCTGGATTCCACAAGGATGGCAAAGTGTAAAAAGGGGTGATTAAATCTTGTGTAATATGTCGCTGTGTGGATGCCAGATCCTATATGTACCCAGGTCCTCCACCATTGCCAAAGGAGCGTGTACAATTAGTGAAACCATTTGATGTAACAGGTGTAGACTATAGTGGTCCAATCATTTTAACAGGTACTTCAGATGGTTGTTCACCTGTACTGCTACTAAGGCAGTTCATTTAGAAGTGGCTCAGGACTTGTCTGCAGAACAGTTTATACAGCTGTTTCGAAAATTTGCAGCTAGGAGATTCTGTCCGATGTTGATGATTTCAGGTAATGCCATAAATTTTGTAGCAGGTGCTCAACACTTGATAGAATTAAATAATCGTAACGAGGTTCAATCTCTGTTAACCCAACGAGGGTGTACCTGGAAATTTATTACTCCTAGAGCCCCTTGGCAGGAGGGGCTGTACGAAAGACTGATAGGCACAGTGAAGAGGTGTCTCCGTAAAATACTACACCAGAAGAGAATGAATTTGGAAGACTTCCGTGCAGTGTTAATGGAGGCGGAGAATCGTATAAATAATAGGCCTCTCTCGTACATGAGTGATACACCTGATGCAGATGTATTGACACCTTCTCACCTAATATGTGGAAGGAAATTGGAAGCTGCCCCTGTCTATAGAAATAATCCTGAAGAAAGTGATGAAGATTACAATGATGCGGCAGTGTTGTGTGATAAATCTAAAATTTTAAATAAAGTAATTGATCATTGGTCTAATGTGTGGCATAAGGAATATCTTCTTACACTGCGTGAACACTTTTATGGTGCAACAGAGGCAGTAAATTGACAGAACATTCAACCAAGTGACATTGTGTTAATTGATACTGAACAACATCGAACATTGTGGCCTCTGAGCAAAGTATTGAAATTGTACCCAGATGCACAAGGTATTGTCTGGAATGTCAAAGTGTTGTGCCATGGCCAGGAAAGTTTATGCACAATTAATAAATTGATTCCCTTGGAATTAAATGGTATTCAATCAAACATAAATGAAAATCTAAAGGAAAGTGACATGAGTGATATTGAAGATAATGCTGACCAAGTGATGCCGGAAGATGAAATTGTAGTAAGACCTACTAGGAGAACAGCCACTCAAGCTAGAACAGGCTGGAATCGTCTTCTAAAGGAAGGAGTAATTTGAGTCGTTTAGCAACAAACTCCGGCCGGCCGCAGTGTGGAAAATAATGTATTTTCTGAAAAATCCAGCGTGTATTTTTTATGAAAATTAGTGTAATACATTGTATTTAATAAAAATTCATTTGTAAATGAAAAAGAGACTCGAGAGGGAAGCTCTTTGCCTGCACTGGGGGGCAGGGGGATGCACCATTGGTTTTTTGAATGTTGTGGAGAAATTTTCTCCAGGGGTATCAGCCCCCTTCAGCCCCCTCAGCCTCTTTCAGCCCTGAGGGGCCCAGCCCTCTCAGAAGGGGCAAATATCTTGTTTACTGCTACAGCAAGTAATTGATCCCAGATGCAGTACCAGTATACAACCTGTGGTCAAGCGACTGCCGCTCCATGCGGTCCAGTGTTGCAGAGTGTATTTTAATAAGAGACAGTACATCTCTTACCTTAGCAGGACAATTAAGGAAAATCCTGCTCCCACTTTATTACCATAGTAAAGATAGTGGACATTGTTGTCTATGCTTAAGACAGCAAGAATCAAACATTCTGCTTTGCTTCATCGAGGAAGTGGCAAGGAAGCAAAAGTACTATGTCAGCTTTTCCTTTGTGCAAGGGGCAGTAATGGCGTGGGGTGCTGTGGCATCTTCAGATTACTTTTGACTCTTCTGAGAGTGACACTGACGCCAGGATAACCAACAAAGAACGATCTGTGTGTTAGTGTGAACAAAGTGTCTCATAAAACACAATAAACACTTAAGAGAAGTGTGATCAGCTTCTTTAGTGATAAGATTGTGAACAATAAAGACAAATCTTGTGGAACATAGTGTACCAGTGTGCATATTCCTAGACTATGGAAGACGTGGACATCCAAGGACACTTCAGCTTCTATCAAGTCACCGATATCTGTCAAAGGTGTGAAGAACACCATAGCTCACGCTACAAGAGCAAGGTAGGTTACGAATTTCTTGTAGTACGGGGGACTGTGCAGTTCTTGAGTCGCAAGGAGTTTGTAATCAAAATATAGTCGGCAGTTAGGTGCAGACTTTTGAGTCCACACAAGTAAGTTTGTCAGCCATCAGTGAATGAAATATGCTGACATAACACCCTCTAGGGGTAAATTATTGTTTACATAATATGATCTATTCCAGCTCGTTGAGAGATGATCATGACAACAGTTCAAGACCTCGTCTGCAGGGGTGGCTGTGTAGACGATTTGCTGTCTTTTATCAGCTAAGTGTTTCCTATATTTAAATTTATAAATAATAAGCATAGCTGGTAATCCCATTTCTCAACATTTTGGTCGTGCTCGAACCGGATAAAGGCCACACTGTGGTCCAAGTATGTTGTACTACAGTGTACAAATAACCTACGAGCCAAGGTCCTTCGAAAAAAGCTGTAAAACTAGTGTTTTACAATATAAATCAGTATATATTAGTCCCTCCAGACTCAATCACAGAGAATGGGCAGCCAAAAGAAAACGGGCGCTCACCCAGTGTACACCCAAAGAAAACGGGAGCTGAGTGATTCACCCAACAAGAAAACGGGGGATGGCACCCTGCATCCACTGCTCCAATCTCGAAAATCGCTGACTACGACAACAACAACAACCCAACTGAAGTTCGGTTTGTCTGAGTGTATATACACATAGTGTTTATAATGTTTATAAACAGAAATTAAGAGACAAGATTGTGTTAAAGTTTGTTTCTTATAGATATACCTTATATATAAAAGTGTAAGCTTTCAAATATATATTAACAGTGACATTTATGTGTGTGTAAGTAATATTCATGTGTGATTTACAGTTATACAGTGACATTTATAGTGTATAGTGAATGAAGTGTATAACATCGTTATTTATGATTAATCATCGTGGTCAGGCTGACACAGCAAACTCAAGCCAAAAACACCAGCCACATGTACTGTGTACCCTTCATGGTCATTAACCCTGAGGTTAAGCTTAGTAAGTCAGTAGTGTCTGACTCGATTATTGCTGACTTAAGCATAACAAAAACTCAGCTGTTTATAGCAGTACAGTGTTTTTTAAACATTCTAAGTGTGGTGCTAGAATTTTCAGTATACCATTAAAATGGCTTGCTTAAATACTCAGTTTCAGTCTTTACAGACTAAGATTACACAATTAGAAAATCTAATTTCAGTCTGTACAGGATTAACTCAAGATACAAACATAGATTTTGATAATCTTGAGGTCAAATTTGAATTACTTACACAACGTCTGGAAATAATTAATTCAGACTATACACATTATGAAAATAAATTTCTTGAATCAAAACCATCTGAGGATGAAATTAAAAATGTTTTGGATACTTTTAGTAATCAACAATTAAGGTGGACAGGAGTACAGGCTATCTGCCACAAAACTCTGTCACGGAGACCTACTGTAACTAGTGGTCAAACACCTGTTACACCTGTAACAACAACAAGTGTCCCATTACCAGGCTTACCTACATTGTCATTACCTATTTTCCAAGGTCATAATTATGAAGAATTCATTAGTGGTTTTCAATCCATAGTAAATTCACGAACTGACATAGATGAGATTGCTAAGTTCAATTATCTTAAATGTCTTGTGAAGGGAGAACCCTATGAACTGATTAAGTCATTTCCGGTGGTTAAAGGCAATTATCAAATAGCCTTACGTGTCTTAACAGACAATTACTTAGATGCTGACAAGGCCAGAGTTAGACATGCAGTCTTAATATCAAGCTTGAAGCCACCCAAACATTGTTTTTCAGACTTACAGGCATTTAGAATCACATTAGACAATAGTCTCAGATCTCTAGGTGCTAAATATGACCTAAGACAATGTGATTGGTTTATCATTGGTATTGTACAGGATAAGTTGTCACCACAAACTATTGAACGATTAAATATTATGTTCAATAAACGTTATTTCACTTGTGAAGAAATTAGCAATGGTTTACAAACAATAGTTTCATGCATGCAAGCATCGAGACAAGATGAAAAATCCACAAATCTGGTGGATAACAAACCTTCAACTCAGTAAAAAAAAATATACCTACTCCCACTAAACCACAGAATGGGAAATCCCTAATAGGCATTTATCAAGCTGTGAACACAACAGACAGTAAACAGACTGTCACACATAAATGTACTCCAAAATGTGTACTTTGTGATGGAACACATTGGACACAGTATTGTAGTCAATACACATCAATGGAGGCACGTAAACAACGCATTCATCAGCTGAAACGGTGCATCAAGTGTTTAGGTGACCACAAGGGAGGAAAATGCTCACTGAAGAAGCGTTTTAAATGCAAGGGTGTGCATCATGCAGCATTATGCCCAAATTTTTTTGCTGAACAGCAGAAGACTTCCACAGAATCAGGAAGTCAACAAGCAACAGCATTAAATGTGAGAGATAAGTTTAAAGCAACTGCTCTCCCGATAGCTCGAGTTGAGTTATCTAATAAATTACACAAAACCAATGTGCTAACATTATTTGATCAAGGCTCACAAAGGTCCTTCATAAGAAGAACAGTGTTACAGAAACTGAATAAACAGCCCTATGCCAAAATACAGTTAGATATAGCTGGTTTTTTCCACAATTCTGGTAAACAGACATATGACCTAGCCAGAATCACTGTTGGTCTAGGAAACAGGAAAAAGACAGTAGAAGCTGTGGTAGTAGATGATTTGCCTAAGTCTGTGCAGATCCAGGGATTAAAAGAAACAGTTGCAGCACTGAAAGCAGCTAAGGTCAAGTTAGCCTGTCCTGACATACAGACGGACACTATTAGTCCAATTGATTTAATCATTGGAAGTGATTATTATCACTGTTTTGTGCAAAATATAGTAAGCAAACATGATGTTCACTTGCTGAAAACAGCAGGAGGCCACATGATATGTGGTCCCATTCCCTCTCAAAGTGGGAAAGAAACTGATATTGATTCAGTGGAAAATGTACTAGTTACGAGAATAACCGCTGATCATGTACAACAGCAAAAATTATCATTACTGGAAGAAATGAATGAACCAGTTGATAAGTTGTGGGATTTAGATGCGATAGGTATTGATGTAAATAAACCAAACCCACAAGAGTCTCAGACTTATAACCAATATTTGGACACTGTCAAATATAAAGACGGACAGTATTGGCTTAGGTTACCATGGAAATTAAATCCACCACATCTGCCTAGCAATTATCGCATGGCTTTCGGACAAATGAAAGCACAAATACATGAACTCAGGAAGAATCCAGAGCTACTGACTGTTTATGATAATATCATACAAGAACAGTTAGACAAATTCATTGAGGAAATAGTCAAAGATAAGTTGAAGACAGAAGCTCATTATCTTCCGCACCATGGAGTCAGAAAAGATTCTGAAACCACTCCACTATGTGTTGTATATGACTGCAGTGCACGTGCAAATTAAAGATGTAGCAAGTCTTAATGATTGTCTGATGACCGGACCCTCACTAACTGAGAAGCTTGGAGACGTGCTTATGAAATTTCGCACAAACCCATATGCCTACACGGCTGATATTTCCAAAGCTTTCTTAAGAGTAGGACTACAAGAAATAGATAGAGATTATACTCGATTCTTGTGGCCTGAAAATCCACATGATCCTCAAAGTCCTGTGAAAACTTATCGTTTCAAATCAGTATTATTTGGTGCAACATCCTCTCCATTCTTACTAGAAGCTACTCTAAATACACATTTGAAGAAATCTGAAAGCCCCTTCAAAGAAATCTTAAAGAAAAGTTTCTATGTGGACAATCTTCAAGGTAGTGTGAATAAAGAGGAGGATTTGAAATCCTTATACAGAGAAGCTAACAAGGAGATGAAAGAAGCAAATATGCCTCTAAGGATGTGGAATACAAATTCAAAGCAATTAAGGGAACTTATCAAAGAAGATTTCCCTGAAGCTGAAATTCCTGATTGCAACAATATGCTGGGACTTAATTGGAACACACAGGAAGATACTTTGAGTTTCAAAAGGATAAACAATAAATCATGCAGTACACTCACTAAACGTAGTTTACTGTCAGAGGTATCACAATGTTTTGATCCTCTAGGACTAGTCTCACCAATTACCATAAAGGGTAAAATGCTTATGCAAGATGCATGGAAGCTCAAAATTGGATGGGATGAGAACTTGCCTCTAGAAATGAGTCAAGCATGGGATGAAATATCCAGGGAGTTTAAGCAACTTCATCAAATTAAATTTCCCAGACAAATAGGTCAAGAGGGAAACAAGTACACATTACATGTGTTCTGTGAAGCGTCAACCAGAGGTTATGGCGCTGTAGCTTACATGAGTAATGCTAAAGAAAGTACACTAATTACTTCAAAGGCCAGGGTAGCACCCTTGAAGGTCAGAACAGTACCACAATTGGAACTGGCAGCACTCTATGTAGGTACAAAATTAGCTGTCTATCTCAACCAAGTACTTGATCATCTCACTATTGAAAAAACCGTGATCTGGAGTGATAATGAAGCAGTTCTCCAGTGGTTAAGAAATAATAAGAGTAAGTTGGTCTATGTACAGAACAGAGTAGCAGAAATAAAAGAGATGTAGAGAGATTATCTCTTTCTCCACGTCTCTACCCAAGAGAATCCAGCTGACATGTTGTCACGTGGTGTCCCACTCAAGAAATTTGTGGATAATAAATTATGGCTCCACGGACCGAACTGGCTCTCTAATGAAAATAACTGGCCTCAGCAAAAAGCTCACATTATGCCAGAAGAAACAGTCTGCTTGAACACAGCAGAAATAAGTTGTGTAAATACTGCAGACACAACAGAAATAGTCATTGATGGATCTAAATACTCATCTTTGGGTAAACTCTTAAGAGTTACAGCTCTTGTCTTTAAATTCATTAAAGGAATAAAACCTGATTATGAATATCTTGAACCCATTAAATACTGGGTGAAACTGATACAGAAAGATGTTTTCTCTACAGAATATAAATTTCTGGAAACACAAGATAAATCCCCAAAAAACCTGTCATGATTAATTCTTTAGGACTTTATCTCGACTCAGAAAAGATTATAAGATGTCGAGGAAGAATTCATAATTCTTCACTACATAAAGAAGCCATACATCCAATATTGATCCCCAAGAATCATTGGCTAACAAAACTGATTGTGCAAAACGCCCACAGTAACGTGTTACATGGTGGGGTAGCTGACACACTTTGTCATATACGACAATCCTACTGGATACCTCAAGGTCGACAAAGTGTGAAAAAACAAATAAAGGACTGTATTACTTGTCGTCACTACGATATGCGAGTATGTCAGTATCCAGGTCCACCTCCATATCCCTCTGAAAGAGTTTGTCATATCACTCCATTTGAGGTGACAGGTTGTAGATTACACTGGACCAATAATTTTAACCAAAACAGTTGACAAAGTTCCTATCAAGGTGTACATCTGTTTGTTCACTTGTGCTACAACTAGAGCAGTACATCTAGAAGTAGCCACTGACATGTCTGCTGAAACCTTTATCAAATTATTCAGAAGGTTTGCAGCCAGAAGGGCATGTCCCAGACTGATGATTTCAGATAATGCAACGAACTTTGTTGCTGGTGCTGCTTATATAAGCAAGATCTTTGATCAACCAGAAGTACAACAGATGCTGAATCAACGCAGTTGTCGTTGGAGATACATTCCTCCTAAATCTCCATGGCACGGCGGATTTTATGAAAGAATGGTCGGCATTGTAAAACGTTGTTTAGGAAGACTCTTCATCGTCAAAGAATCGACTTAGAAGGATTCCGTACAGTTGTGACTGAAATAGAAAATAGAGTCAACAACAGACCTCTAACTTATGTTACCGATGATTTAGACAATTTAGAAGTGTTAAGTCCATCTCATTTACTCCATGGCAGAAGGCTCGAACCTGTTCCTCCCATGAATGACAAAGAAATCATAGAGGATCCTTTTTATTTCGAACCTGAGCAACTCAGACGTAAATTCAAACACCTTAATAAAGTGATTGAACTTTTGGAGAAAATTTGGCGAGAAGACTATCTCACCTCATTGCGAGAACACTTCTATGGAGCTGGTGTTCCTGAAAATCATAAGTCCTTAAGACCTGGTGACATAGTGATTATTGACAATGAAGGTCCGAGGTCCCAATGGCCACTTGGAAAAATTGTGGCCATATATCTTGATGCAAATGGAATCATCAGGACAGTTGATGTTTTGAGCAAAGGTGTAGTGAATAAGTGGACAATAAATAAACCATTACCATTAGAATTACACAGTGTTGAAAACAAAATTAGTGATTCTCCAGAAACCACACAGACTAAAGTTGTTCAGAAAAGACAAGCAGCAGTGGTGGCGAGTGAGAAAATCAAATTAATGTTAAGTGATGAATAGTTCACCTGCAGCGAACCTCCGCCACCCCCAGTGTGGAGAAATTTTCTCCAGGATGAGGGTATCAGCCCCCTTCAGCCCCTTCAGCCCCTTTCAGCCCTGAGGGGCTCAGCCCTCTCAGAAGGGGCAAATATCTTGTTTACTGCTACAGCAAGTAATTGATCCCAGATGCAGTACCAGTACCTGTGGTCAAGCGACCGCCGCTCCGTGCGGTCCAGTGTTGCAGATTGTATTTTAATAAGAGACAGTACATCTCTTACCTTAGCAGAACAATTAAGGAAAATCCTGCTCCCACTTTATTACCATAGTGGACATTGTTGTCTATGATTAAGACAGCAAGACTCAAACATTCTGCTTTGCTTCATCGAGGAAGTGGCAAGGAAGCAAAAGTACTATGTCAGCTTTTCCTTTGTGCAAGGGGCAGTAACGGCGTGGGGTGCTGTAGCGTCTTCAGATTACTTTTGACTCTACTGAGAGTGACACTGATGCCAGGATAACCAACAAAGAACGATCTGTGCGTTAGTGTGAACAAAGTGTCTCATAAAACACAATAAACACTTAAGAGAAGTGTGATCAGCTTCTTTAGTGATAAGATTGTGAACAATAAAGACAAATCTTGTGGAACATAGTGTACCAGTGTGCGTATTCCTAGACTATGGAAGACGTGGACATCCAAGGACACTTTAGCTTCTATCAAGTCACCAATATCTGTTGAAGGTGTGAAGAATACCATAGCTCACGCTACAAGAGCAAGGTAGGTTACGAATTTCTTGTAGTACGGGGGACTGCGCAGTTCATGAGTTGCAAGGAGTTTGTAATCAACCTATAGTCGGCAGTTAGGTGCAGACTTTTGAGTCCACACAAGTAAGTTTGTCAGCCATCAGTGAATGAAATATGCTGACATAACACCCCCTAGGTGTAAATTATTGTTTACATAATATGATCTATTCCAGCCCGTTGAGAGATGATCATGACAACAATTCAAGACCTCGTCTGCATGGGTGGCTGTGTAGATGATTTGCTGTCTTTTATCAGCTAAGTGTTTCCTATATTTAAATTTATAAATAATAAGCTTAGCTGGTAATCCCATATCTCAACATTTTGGTCACTGCTTTGCTTAAGCGTAGACAACAATGTCCACTATCTTTACTATGGTAATAAAGTGGGAGCAGGATTTTCCTTAATTGTCCTGCTAAGGTAAGAGATGTACTGTCTCTTATTAAAATACACTCTGCAACACTGGACCGCACAGAGCGGCAGTCGCTTGACCACAGGTTGTATACTGGTACTGCATCTGGGATCAATTACTCGCTGTAGCAGTAAACAAGATATTTGCCCCTTCTGAGAGGGCTGGGCCCCTCAGGGCTGAAAGAGGCTGAAGGGGCTGAAGGGGGCTGTTACTCCTCTCCTGGAGAAAATTTCTCCACAAATGTGTTACAAGCACGTTAATATAAGGTGTATAATTTTCGTCGCTCTAGGGGTTATATTGGGCTTAAAAACCTTTCAAATAGGAGCCGAAATTATTGGATTTGCATTCCTGCATAACTTGAACATTAAGAAGATGTACAAGACAGCTCCAGGAACCTCAGATAAGCTATCTAAATTATGTTTGTAATTCTGGCGAGTATTATCATCATAAATTTAGTTAGAGAGGGGTTCTGTATATGACACAGTAATCTTCAGATTAATTGGAGAGTGTTATGATTATAAATTCTCCTTCTGTTATATAAATGTGTATATGTAATTATTTATTAATTTTAATATACAGTCCACAAATTTATATTAAATTTTAGCAGAATTCCTGGTGTGTATGTACATTTCATTTGCAATTAATATAGGTTTAGAGCAACTTGTGGAGAGATAGATTATGGTAGGTATCGAAGGGGGACATTTTTTGTGACCTAGATGTCCTAAAAATTCCTACTTGTCTCTGTAACTTTGATAAATAATAATGATCTTTGTTACCATTTACTTGTATGTATCTAATGAGATTCATCCAGGTAAATGTAATTTTCTACATAGGGTGTATTTTATAGGTCAAATGCGAGATATGTATGATAGATCACCTCTAGCGATGTTACTCAGAATCCATCCGATTTTAGTTATTAGGACATTACGTCAAAACATATCGGTGATGAGCAAAATGGTCAATTTGTGATACATTTACCTTTTGAGATTATAAGTGAGGAGGAAATCGTTGGGTGGGAACGATATTAGAAAGATGACACAGAATAACAAGATTAGGAAGGTTCTGGTTGCATCACATCAAATCGAGAGTTTCAGTATAGAATATGTCAAGGTAGAATTTAGAGTACAAGTAGGATCATATGTGGAATATCCCATGAAATTGACAGGGACTCAATATATTTTTAATCCTGTGATTAACGATGGATTGTGTGTATTGCGAGCTTTTGACGCCTATAATTGTCACAAAATGGGAAAAAAATTGGCGCAACATATCGTTACTTGTAAATACTAAGAGAGGGTGTCTTAATCATGCAAAATCTTCTATAGATGATTTTCCCATCACTCGCAATAAGTTGGGTATATTAGAAGAGGAAAATAAGGTATCATTATTCGTTTATCAATTAAGACAGGATAAAGACAGATCATTTGTATCCATGTGTTGTAAGGGAAATAATAATTATAAGGACATCATGTGTGCGTTAATGATGAATGAATCCCATCTGGTTGTGGTCAAGATTTTGATGGATGTGTTAGAACGATAATGCACGAACTTGAAATAAAGAAACATTGTCATAGTTGTGTGATGAAGTTAAATACACAGAAAGAGTTAGATATACACGAAAAAGGATGTAAAATCAATCATATTCTCAAATTCCGCCAGGAAGGATCGACTATACATTTTAAAAATTATGGAGATGCTCATTCGAACGAATACATCGGTGTACTCGTTTTCAAATGTGTATTAGATACCACTCTCCCGGCAGGTAAAATTGAGTCACGCCAAAAGGCCATTACGTATGGCTTTATTATATTTAATCGCACAGGTAAAATAGAGTGTATGAAGAGTTATAAGGATGAATATGATGCTAATCATTTCATTTTAAATGTCAATTGTGAATGGACTAAGATAAAGTTTAGAAGAGAGTATCATGAAATCCATATGTCAGAGGAAGATAAGGAGAGATATGATTCCCAGACCACTTGTGAATAATGCAGTACCACCTTCACAGATACCAAGATTCCCAGACCACTTGTGAATAATGCAGTACCACCTTCACAGATACCAAGAGCAAACATAGACATTATGATCACACCTTAAAATTCAGTAATTATATTGGTGCATATTATCCTCGTTGCAATTTGTAGTGTAAAGATAAGAGTGAGAAATTATTACTTTTTTGTTATAATATGTCATATGATTTGGGAATAATTTTAAAGGAATTGCAGGTTGATAAATATGAAATTAAACTTCATTCGAAACAAGGTCTCATATTCTTGAAAGTAGACATAGGTAAGGTTAGGTTTCAAGATTCTCTGTCTTTATTGAATGGATCTCTTTCCACGTTAGCAGAACAACATATCAAGGCAGGTAAATCACTGAAATATACAGAGACTATTCTGAAAGATGTGCCTCGAGATGTCTTACCTTTATTATGTAAAGGAAAACAAGTTTTGTGCTATGATTATATTTATAGTTTAAAGAAGCTCGATGAAACAAAATTACCGAGTAAAGAACATTTTTTTTAATTCTTTGAGAAATAGCACTATTAGCCAGGAAGATTATGATCATGTTTTGAAAGTATTTGAGTTGGGAAAATGTAAGACTTTAGGAGATTACTTGATGTTATATCTCAAGACTGATGTTGGATTGTTAGCCGATGTCTTCATGGAGTGGCGTAAAACACTCAAAGATATTTTCAAGCTCGATGTTAGTAATTACATAAGTTTACCTTCAGTTGGGACACATTCCTCTTAAAAACTAATGTGAAATTAGATATAATAAATTCCCATGAATTATATGATCTGATTAAAAGGAATCTTAGAGGAGGGTTCACATGTGCAGTTAATCAGTATACTAAAGTAGATAATCCTTTAATTAACCCCAGTTTTGATGTTGAGAGCAGGATGGGTACACATATTATATATGTAGATTTTAATTCACTCTGCCAGTGCAATGGCTGAAGCTCTCCTGCAGAATGGAATAAGAAAATTATTGAATGAGGAGAAGATGGCTTACCTCGATGTGGGATTAAGTAATGTTTCCTGTGAGAGTCAACCGGGATACTGGATAGAATGTGACACTAAACACGTGACCCCTGAGGTAGCTAGACACACAGATGGACTTCCCTTGGTATTATCACACATAAATATAACAGAAGAGATGTTATCTCCTTATTGTGAATATGTTTTGAGAAAT
Organism: Cherax quadricarinatus; assembly: GCF_038502225.1. Lineage (NCBI taxonomy): Eukaryota > Metazoa > Arthropoda > Malacostraca > Decapoda > Parastacidae > Cherax > Cherax quadricarinatus. Next base: position 4,382,949 of record NC_091311.1, on the reverse strand, counting down.
GAAGGTAGAAAGATTCCCAAATCTAATGCAAAATTAGTGGCTAGCTATCTACATCAGAAAAATTATTTAGTTTGTCTAGAATTGCTTCAATTACTAATGGAACTTGGGTTAGAAGTTGAAAAGGTGCATTAAGTATATGAATATACTCAGTCAAAAATTTTAGAACCCTTCATAACAATCAATATCGCGCAGAGAACAGAAACACAAGGTCTCATCAAGTCAAAAGGATTCAAATTAACCAATAATGCCAGTTATGGGAAATAATTACTTAACATCACAAAGTATGGTGAAGCTTATAGATTCATCAAGGATGAAAAAAACATTTGCTAGAGTCGCAAAAGATCCTTTCCTAAAAAATATCACACATTTTAATCAAGATAGAGTAATTTGTACATTCACCAAACCAAAATTAGAAGTTAAACAATCTCTTTATCTCGGATTTCAAATTCTTGAGATTGCCAAAAAGAAATTGTATAATTTTTGTTATAAAGTTTTAAAACAACATTATGGAGATGACGTATCAATACCGATATCGATTCACATATTTTTTTTTAGGATATATTGATTTTTCAAATTTCTTATATGATAATAGTAGGAAAGGAGAGTATTGCTATATTATATTTATTGAAATCTGAAACGTGTGATTATAATATTAAGGAGTTGGTAGCTCTGAAAGCTAAAATATATTCAGTAAAGATTGCTGGAAGATCAACTACTGTGGCCTGGTGGCTAAAGCTCCCGCTTCACACACGGAGGGCCCGGGTTCGATTCCCGGCGGGTGGAAACATTCGACACGTTTCTTTACACCTGTTGTCCTGTTCACCTAGCAGCAAATAGGTACCTGGGTGTTAGTCGACTGGTGTGGGTCGCATCCTGGGGGACAAGGATATTCCATCATATTTCATGCCATTGTTAACTCATACAAGGTATAAGAATGTTTTGAGAAATGTAGATAATGACTGATTCACTTGTAAGTCTATAAGTAACGTAAAAGATAAAATATGTGCAGTGAAGATTAAAAAGAGGTTTATCAGCCTTTGATGATAAATGGTATCATTTGAATACTAAGAAATCCTTGGCTTATGGTCACCCGGATATTCCAACATCTAAATGTAGGAGATTAGAGTGAAGTTATGTTGAATGTTTTCCTATGTTGAGTTTAGTCAATGACTTGTATTGTATTACGGAAACGAGGAAATATTCGTGATATGTAAAAACTGACTTGCAATTTTTTTTTGTTGAACCGGAGAAAATGTATATGAAATTTATTGAGTTAGAGAAAATGTAATGTTTCCTCTATGTTGTATATGAAAAAAGTGGAAAAATTGTAATAAATGATGAAAAAAAAAAACGTGTTTGTCACTAATCACTTGAGGAAAAATTTGTTGTATTACCAGAAAATTGTGTAACAAATAAATGTTGAAAAAAAAAGAAAGAAATTGTATAATGATTCACCTCTGATTTATAAACATATTGAAGTGGACAAAAATTGTGTTATCCAAGGTATACATGTTACTTGGTGGTAAAAACCTTACCAGGAACTCTAAAAGGTGGGAAACAACTTAACTCTTGACTGAATGTGCTTACTGCTTGACTGAAGCTAATAACATAATAGTGTTTTGCTGAGATCCAGAAGATAAAAATGCCCTTAAGATTAAGTCAATATTAAGTCGAAATTTGTTTACCTTGATTGGATATGGCAGTTGAGATCCAGGAGATAAATCTTAGGAAGACAAAGCACCCTCCGAGATATAACATTAATTAAAAAACTGGAAAAAATAAGCAACCCTAAAACGTGACGCGAGGAGCGGGGGTGATCCGAGAGGAGATGGGGCGATCTGAGAGTAAGAGAATGAGAAAGGGGGTGAGAGTAGGGGGATGAGGGATGGGGTTTTTCGAATGGGGGAGGGAAGAAGAAGTGGGGGTCCAAAAGAAGGGGGTGAAGAGGGGGTTTTCAAAAAAAGGGAGGTGAAAAGGGGGTTCTTGAAAAAAGAGGGAATTCGATGGGGGGAGGGAGGCCAACTGAAAATTTTGGAGAGGGGTCAGAGCCACCCCAACCCACCCAAAAAAAGGTAGCCACTAAGGTATTAGCTGCTCTGGCATAAAATGCACTACTGATCTCTTCGTGTACACGTCCTCATCCCAACATGACATTCTTCAGGTCACCACGCATCACTCACACCTCACTCTCTGTCTATATATTATGTCTTTCTACCTCTGTATGTTAGAAGCGATCAAGGTCCAAGGTCCGAAACATTTTCTAATAAATGTCACAGTGTTTGTTTACTTGTCTTTCTAAACCAGTATAATTAATAAATTTAGCCATCATTCTACAAAAAAATTTAAACCAAAAATGAAGTACAAGACAAGTAAACTCTAATAACAACATTATAACTTTTGAGATCGTACAGTAATAGCTGTTAACTGTCTCAATGTCCTGTGTGAGACACACAATTGAATATCTTCCATGGAAAATAATACTCACTGACAGGAAGGAGCTGGAGCCCAGGTTGTACCAGCCACACATGTCAAATGTTTGTAGAGATTTCATTCTCATAATCACTTGGTGCAACTGTTGACATAAAAATGCAAGATACATGGTAGGAGTGTTTAATGTTTCACCTCTGCCTTTGTGCAAATTAATAACCTATTGAGACAATATTCTTAAATTTCAAATATTTTGTGCTAATCGAATTTACAAGCATGGTATTCAATCATTAACACACTGCGACTAGCCAGGGGCATCAAACCCATGTTGTTTTAGCCTGCCTCATGGCGGGCTAAAACAGCCCAAGTATGAAGGACCCATGGAGATAGTTAGAAAACTGAGTGAGATTAATAACTTGGTCAGCACCCCAGGTAAAAGGAAGTCGAACCCTACTTATCATATAAAGCAACTGAAGAAGTATTAAGGGGGAATATCTCCCACTACTTCTGTTCTACCCCAAGAAGAGGATGTATGCCTTATAGATTGCTGTAAAGGGTTAGAAGTTCTAAAAATTTCGGAAGTGTTGAGTGCTATGGACAAATTTCTAAGTAACTTAGGAGATGACCAAGAAAAAAGGGATTAAAGAGTTACTAATGGCTTATCCAAGTTTATTCGGAGATGTCCCAAAACACTGCATTCAGGGGATGCATGACGTGAATGTACTAAGCAAGCTCTGTATCGAACAAGTCTGGAGAAAAATAAGGCATTACAAGAAGAGATAGATTTTCTGTTAACCCATGGTTTGATCAAACACAGTAAAAGTTCGTGGGCTTCTCCCTGCACTCTCGTGCCAAAAACACGCGGGTTGTACCATATGTGTACCGACTACCGTAAGGTAAACTCAGTGACCTTACTGGATGGGTATTCTCTACGTAGGGTAGACGATTTATTTATTTATTTATTTATTTATTTTATGTCTTTGTAAACAGTACATTGAGATTTTGTATTTACAATAATGGGTTGCAATGCAAAGAGAACCTCTATCATGCCTAGGCATTATGGGCCAACTTAACATTATTGGTTTACATTCTACTTAACACTAAGGAGTATATCATAGTTGTACAGTAGGATAGTAATTATTTCATAGTTGTACAGTAGAATATTAATTATAAATGAATCAAAATTTGCATAATACAAAGATATATTTATATTCGAAAATGTTTTGTGAAAACAATGATTCAATATTCCTGTCAACAATGGATAAAAGGTTCAAAGTGATTGTTGAAGTTATGATGTGGGAGTACATAGGCGAGTAAATGTGTACTGAGTATTTAGCATTTAGTCTAGGGTGATTAAGTGGCTTTTGAGAAGTCTTAAATTGATTTTCAGACTGGGTTACTTTAATATCTTCTGGTAATGAATTCCGTATTTTGGGGCCCTTTATGTGCATAGAGTTTTTACACAGTGTGATATGGACACGAGGTATATCAAAAAGAGATCTGTGTCTTGTGTTGTGGTCATGTGTCCTGTATAGGTTGGTGAGGAGAAGTTTGAGTCGGGGGTTTATATTTACGTGTATGTAGTAGGCACATGAATAAGTATGGATGTTCTTAATGGCGAGCAGATTCAGACTTTTGAAAATTGGTGGACTATGCTGGCAGGAGTGGGAATTTGTTATCATTCTTACTGCTGTCTTTTGCTGGGTTATTAGGGGTTTTAGGTGAGTGGATGTTGTTGATCCCCATGCACAAATTCCATATGTAAGATAAGGATATATGAGTGAATGGTACAGTGCCAGGAGAACTGATTGTGGAACGTAGTACCTTATCTTTGATAGTATGCCTACAGTCTTGGAGATTTTCTTGGTGATTTATTGTATGTGTGTCCGGAACTTATGGCTACTGTCAAGGTGGATACCTAGGAATTTTCCTTCTGTGAGTCTTGTGACTGATGATCCATTTAGCGTTATGTTAATTGGATCATTTGCAGCTTTGTTTCCAAACTGAATGAAATAGGTTTTATCAGTGTTCAGGGTAAGTTTGTTAGTCATCATCCAGGCAAATATTTTCTGTAATTCAGCATTGACTGTGTTTGCTAGTATGACTGTGTTTGGGTGGGAAAAGACATGTAGTGTCATCTGCAAATAATATAGGTTTGAGTAGCTGTGATGCATTCGGTAGATCATTGATGTAGATGAGAAAGAGAAGTGGTCCAAGGACGTTTCCTTGTGGGACTCCTACTGTGATTGGTTGGGTGGAACAGTTTGCATCATCTGCATACACATATTGAGTTCTGTTACTAAGGTATGACTTTAGGTACTTGAGGGAGTGGCCTCTGATACCATAGTGCATTAATTTGGAGTACAGCAGTTCATGGTCGACTGTATCGAAAGCTTTACGTAAATCAACGAAAATACCCAGCGGGACTTCTTTCTTTTCAAGTGCGGTATATATTAGTTCTAGCATGTGCATGATAGCATCATTTGTGCTTTTATTATTCCTGAATCCAAACTGACAAGGGTTTAATATGTTGTGTGAGACGAGGTAGGAATAGATCCGTCTATGAATTAATTTTTCAAAGATTTTAGAGAGCAGTGGTAAGTTAGATATTGGTCAATAGTTATTCAAGTCAGCTTGGTCACCTCCTTTGTGGATCGTAGTGACCCTCGCTATTTTGAGGATTGTTGGGAAGGTAGATGATTCAATGGATTTGTTAAAGAGCGTTGCAATAATTGGTGACAATACTTGAGAAGCTTTTTTGTACATAAAAGCAGGCAAGCTGTTTATGTCTCCTGCTTTGTTTTTAAGGGTGTTTATGATGAGTGTAACTTCTATGGGGTTGGTTGGAGCTAGGAATAGCGTATTTGGGTAGGTACCTAAGAGGTAGTCTGATGGACGGGTGTTTATGCTTGGTATTTTGTTCGCTAGATTTTTTCCTATGGTGGAGAAGAAAACATTGAGTCTGTTCGCTGTTTCAGTAGGTGGGAGTGGGGGTTCATCTGATTTTGTTAGCTTGATTGTTTTGTTTTTGGATAACTTTTTATTTCCAAGAATTTCAGATAGAGTTTTCTAATTTTTTTTCATATCATCTTATCAGGCTGGTAAGTGCTAACGAGTAACGTTTAGACTGTTCTCTAGTTATTTGACCCATTCTATACTGTTTTTCATATTTGTGCTTTGTGTTAATGGATTTGAGGATGCTTGGTGTTAGCCAGGGATTATTCAGTCTTTGCTGTGATCTGTTTAGTTTTTCTGGGGCAATGTCTGTTGTAGAGGCATTGGGATTTTTTTTTAGAAAATTATTTATACATTCATTCATATCTGTATATGTTTCGAGCTCATTTTGCCAATCGATGTTATTCATAGCTGCTATGAAGTTGTTAACTGCTGCCTCGTTATGTAGTCTGAAGGTTACTTTAGTGATGTCTTGTGGCAATTTGCCCAGATTAGTTTTGAGAAAGGTTGGGTAGTGGTCTGTAGTGTTGTCTGTGATTATGCCAGATTTTAAAGGGGATATGGAGTTTGTCCAGATGTGGTCTATTAAGGAGATGCTTGTCTCTGTGAATCTTGTAGGTTTAGATACTGTTAGTAGCAACAGGCAGTTACTCATTGTGTTTGTGAATTCAATTACTTGTGGGTCCTGGTCATGTAGTATGTTTATGTTGCAATCTCCTGTTAGTAGTAGGTGGTCATTATTCATGTGTGCATCAGTAATCATGTTTCCTAGTTTTTCACTAAAGTGATAAATGTTTGACTGTGGTACTCTGTAGATGTTTATAACTGTGAGGGGTTTTTGCAGGTCTTTTGATTTAAATTTGGCCATGATATATTCTCCATGTTCATCCCTTGTGCAAGATTTATTGATAAATTCAAGTTGATTTGAGTAGTATAGCTGTTCCTCCCCCTTGCTGGTCTGTTCTACAGTTGTGTATGGCCATGTAGCCAGGAATGGTATAGACATCTGTAATATCAGGCTTAAGCCAGGTTTCTGTGAGTGTGATGATTGTTATATTGGAATGAAGGGAATTGAGTAATGCTGTGAGGTCATCATAATGTTTGCTCAAGGATCTGACATTGTAGTTAAAGATGGTTATGTTATTGTTTACACTGAGTAATGTCTTTGCTTGGTCTGCTGTGTAGTAATTACAGTTACTGGTTGGTTCATGTAATTCATTTAGTAAAAAGTTTACATCAGGATCTATGTCTGTAATCATAGGATGAGAGTAATTTTACAAACTAAATTTTCTGAGTAAAATGATATAAGAGTTATATTGAATCTACAACTAGACTTATGACTAAGACACCGTGATTAATCTTAAACTTGTAAAAAATTGAAAGAAAAAGGGATTATTACAGAACAGATAATTCAGTTATTCACTTAAGCATCTAATAGCACCTTAATTATTTTAACAAGTGAGTTTATGAACTACAGTAGATACTTACAGTTAAAATAAAGGAGCTAATGAATATAACAGTAAAAGAATGTATTAAAAGTAAAATCAGTAGCACTTGAGGTAGTCAACAGCACCTGGAGTATTTTAATGGCAAAATAATGAACTTATTACACTTTAGCACCTGAGAATAGCACCTTAATTATTTTAACAAATGTGAATATATGAACTAAGGCAGTTATATAAAGGTAAAATAAAGGAGAAAATAGACAAAGTCCCAAGAGTTAAGTTTTGGAGTAGACTAGACCTGTTACGAGGTTATTACCAAGTACCTCTGTCAACACGATCCCAAGAGATATTGGCATTTACTGTTCCTGGTGGCTTGTTTAACTATTTGGTTATGCTGTTTGACTTCTATAATGTGGTGTCTACCTTTCAGAGGCTGATGAATAGTCTAACTTATGAGTTAGGAGTGGAAGCTTACCTGGATGACTTGGTGGTGATAACTGAAGAGTGGGGATAGCATGTGTCTCGGCTAGAAGCCCTTCTTCAAAAACTAAAAAAGTATAATTTTACAGTCAATTTAGAAAAAATGTGAGTTTGGGGATCCTGAATAAAATATCTAAGGTTCAGTATCAGCCAAGGAATGGTAGCATCCATCAATGCTAAGGTCAAAGCCATATCAGAATTCCCTATACCTTTGGACAGAAAATGAGTACAGAGATTTTTAGGGATGGCCGGCTACTACCGCCAGTTCTATTCCAACTTCTCACAAGAGGCAGCTCCCATGTTTGAATTAACCAGTTCTTTAGTTAAATTCTGCTGGACCTCAGAATGCGACTTGGCTTTTAGCAGATTGAAATGATTGCTTGAATCATTTCAATCTGCTAAATTTTGATGTCAGTTTTTGTTTACATGTATATGCTAGTAGCTATGCAGTAGGAGCAGTATTACTACAGCCCTCTTCGTCTTCTGATATTCTTCATCCTACTTGCTATTTCTCTGCTAAATTAAAGTCCCGTCAATTAAATTATGCAACTGTAGAAAAAGAAGCATTAGCCTTCGTATACAATCTTCAGAGCACTTCAGAGTTTATCTGGGTTCAACTCCCCACAGAAATTACAGTCTATTTGGACCATAACCCTTTGGCCTTTATTAACACAATGAAGTCGAAGAACGCCTAAATTCGGAGATGGGCCCTTTGAACCCAGCCCTTTTCAGTAAGTATCCACCACATACGTGGCCAGCATAACGTAATAGCCGACACTTTGTCCCGCCCTTAAGGACAAGTCAGATGTTCCCTGTTTCTTTATTTTCCTGTTCTTTAGAGCAGAATATATATTTTCTTTCTTTTTTCCAAAGTAAAAGTTATTGAATTTTGTGTTTAATATTTTGACTTTTGTAGCCAACAGTAAGATGATTGTTGTAACGATAATAGGAGTCCTAAAGGAGTCGAGAGTTTGGATACCAGTTTGGCGGGAGTTAAGAACTTATCCTACTTTGACCACGTCTCTTGTTGTATTCCCATGACGTCCTCAACTTCTAACATCACCAGAGGTCCACTACTGTGTGTTTACCTCTATGAGATGGAGTGCAGATTAAACTCCATTTCCTGACTCCTGCTTCATGGTGACCCTGGAGGATCTTTAAGTTACTCTGGAGGAATTTGTTTGGTCTGTGCAACTGTCGGAATCTATGGGGAAGAACTGAGTGTCACTGCGCGCCAACTATGAGTTGAATACGCTCTTGATGCAACACTCGGTCATATGGGGGGAGTGTTACGCCCTTTTTTAAAGGGTCAGTTGTTTAATGTATAATATTGGCTTTTTCACTTAATATTATATTATTGGTATCCTTATTAGTAGCTAAAATAAGGATGCTTTGCTTCATAATATTATCTGGCCATAAATTATTTAGCTTTGTACATAGATAAGATGTTTAAATATTCTAAACTGTTGGTGCGGCCTGGGTAAGCACCAGCAGACAATTTGAGCTACTCAACCACTACTTAGAGTTAAGGTTGGCTGGTAAAGCCTTACCTTTGGTCAGTTCTCAACTTCCACTAGTCGAGAAGTGTCTAGTGGAGAATCTGGCTTTAAGGCACATTACACTTCCCCAGAAGTTACCAGTAATTTTAGAAGCCCTTTACTAGGATATATCTCGGTCTGAGAAGGCGGTGTAGAAACTCTTGAAGAAATTACAAATAAGTGATCGAGTCTAAGTGTTGTGCCTTTTATAGACTCTGATCTAGAAAACGGTTTAATGAGGAATGGTCACTGAGGAGGTACTCTGTTATTTGCATTAGCGTGTGGTGTTTACACTTGTAAATGATATGTCTGCACATATGTATAAATACATATATATATATATATATATATATATATATATATATATATATATATATATATATATATATATATATATATATACATACATATATATATATATATATATATATATATATATATATATATATATATATATATATATATATATATATATATATATATATATATATATTTATCACACGGGCCGAGTCCCACCAAGGCAGGGTGGCCCGAAAAAGAAAAACTTGCACCATCATTCACTCCATCACTGTCTTGCCAGAAGGGTGCTTTACACTACAGTTTTTAAACTGCAACATTAACACCCCTCCTTCAGAATGCAGGCACTGTACTTCCCATCTCCAGGACTCAAGTCCGGCCTGCCGGTTTCCCTGAACCCCTTCATAAATGTTACTTTGCTCACACTCCAACAGCACGTCAAGTATTAAAAACCATTTGTCTCCATTCACTCCTATCAAACACGCTCACGCATGCCTGCTGGAAGTCCGAGCCCCTCGCACACAAAACCTCCTTTACCCCCTCCCTCCAACCTTTCCTAGGCCGCCCCCTACCCCGCCTTCCTTCCACTACAGACTGATACACTCTTGAAGTTATTCTGTTTTGCTTCATTCTCTCCACATGTCCGAACCACCTCAACAACCCTTCCTCAGCCCTCTGGACAACAGTTTTGGTAATCCCGCACCTCCTCCTAACTTCCAAACTACGAATTCTCTGCATTATATTCACACCACACATTGCTCTCAGACATGACATCTCCACTGCCTCCAGCCTTCTCCTCGCTGCAACATTCATCACCCATGCTTCACACCCATATAAGAGCGTTGGTAAAACTATACTTTCATACATTCCTCTCTTTGCCTCTAATGACAAAGTTCTTTGTCTCCACAGACTCCTAAGTGCACCACTCACCCTTTTCCCCTCATCAATTCTATGATTCACCTCATCTTTCATAGACCCATCCGCTGACACGTCCACTCCCAGATATCTGAATACATTCACCTCCTCCATACTCTCTCCCTCCAATCTGATATCCAATCTTTCATCACCTAATCTTTTTGTTATCCTCATAACCTTACACTTTCCTGTATTCATTTTCAATTTTCTTCTTTTGCACACCCTACCAAATTCATCCACCAATCTCTGCAACTTCTCTTCAGAATCTCCCAAGAGCACAGTGTCATCAGCAAAGAGCAACTGTGACAACTCCCACTTTATGTGTGATTCTTTATCTTTTAACTCCACGCCTCTTGCCAAGACCCTCGCATTTACTTCTCTTACAACCCCATCTATAAATATATTAAACAACCACGGTGACATCACACATCCTTGTCTATATAAACACTGATCTCTGGCTGAAGGAGACTCGAACCTACGAACCTGGGAACAAGGTACGCAGTGCTTTACCAATCTACCCACACTGGACAATACCTTGGAGTCCAGCTTGCGCTAGACTTTAATCCAAGGCAGCCAACTTTCAGGGAGAAGGCTTACAGCTTTTCATCTCATCCCCTGCATGCATCAGCTTTACTAGAGATATTAACAATGCAAGGAATTCGCAAGAGCAGGCGAAATATACACAAATACTGATCTCTGGCTGAAGGAGACTCGAACCTACGAACCTTTGTATAAGGTACGCAGTGCTTTACCAATCTACCCACACTGGACAATACCTTGGAGTCCAGGTTGTGCTAGACTTTAATCTAAGGCAGCCAGCTTTCAGGGAGAAGGCTTACAGCTTTTCATCTCATCCCTAGCATGCATCAGCCTTACTAGAGATATTAACTGGCTGCCCTGGATCAAAGTCTAGCGCAAGCTGGACTCCAAGGTATTTTCCAGTGTGGGTAGATTGGTAAAGCACTGCGTACCTTGTTCCAAGGTTCGTAGGTTCGAGTCTCCTTCAGCCAGAGATCAGTGTTTGTGTATGTTTCGCCTGCTCTTGCGAATTCCTTGCATTGTTAATATCTCTAGTAAGGCTGATGCATGCAGGGGATGAGATGAAAAGCTGTAAGCCTTCTCCCTGAAAGCTGGCTGCCTTGGATCAAAGTCGAGCGCAAGCTGGGCTCCAAGGTATTGTCCAGTGTGGGTAGATTGGTAAAGCACTGCGTACCTTGTTCCAAGGTTCGTAGGTTCGAGTCGCCTTCAGCCAGAGATCTGTATTTGTGTATATTTCGCCTGCTCTTGCGAATTCCTTGCATATATATAATCTAACGGGCTCTGAAACCAGACCTGCTCCCCCCAACAACTACAAACAATCGCACTGGGATGGTCCAATAGTAGAAAATATAGCCTCAACAATGCTTCAGAGTTTGTCAGGGAAGGATAGAGCCCACCTCCTGGCAGTGAGAGCCCCTCACGCTGGGGACTTTCTGTTGTCTGTTCCCAACTCCAGCCTTGGCACACGCCTCGACCCACAGACCATCAGCATTGGTGTTGCCCTTCGACTTGTCACTCCTATTCTCGCCGAACACAGGTGTATTTGTGGCAGTGAAGCAGCAGACCGATTCGGGTACCATGGTCTTGTGTGCCGTAAATCCGAGGGAAAGATTGCAAGACATGAGGAGGTTAATAACATTATCAAGAGGAGCCTCACAACAGCTGGATGCCCAGCAGTAAGGGAGCCACCCCAACTATGCAGATCTGATGGCAGCCAGAAGCGTCCAGATGGTATCACCCTTCAAGCCTGGACAGATGGGAAGCAGGTGGTGTGGGACTATACATGTTAGTCTACCTTGGCTGATACCTATCTCCAATACACCAGGGAGGAATGAGGGGCAGCTGCCAGCTTCAGGGAGTCCCAAAAGTCTAGAAAATATGGAGAACTTGCCCATCATTATATGTTTGTTCCCATAGGCTCAGAGACCCTTGGTTCACGGGGAAAGAGTGCATCTAAATTCCTTAAGGAGCTGGGAAAAAGATTCATCAGGGTAACTAGGGATCCAAGGGCAGGTAGTTTTCTGTTCCAGCGGCTCAGTGCGGCTGTTCAAAGGGGTAATGCCTGCTGTATTTTGGGCACACGCCCCAGCTCTGAGGAGCTGGATGAGATTTTCGCCTTATAATCGGTGATACACACGTAACAACATGTACCTTATATGCCGCCTTTATATCAACAATGTGTCTCTTAAATCTTCTGTACCATATTATGTTATATATATATATATATATATATATATATATATATATATATATATATATATATATATATATATATATATATATATATATATATATATATATATATATATATATATATATATATATATATATATATATATATATATATATATATATATATATATATATATATATATATATATATATAAAGTAGTGAAGGTGGCTCAGTGGCTCATTCTACAGAGTGGCTCCCACAGTATGGCTCCTCCTGAAAGGGCTGCGGCTGAGTGGCTCCCTTTCACACCTATGTGCTAATGACTTTTTTCACACCTATGTGCTAATGACCTTTTTCACACCTATATGCTAATGACCTTAACCCCGCCCACGACCCCCCCCACCCACGACCCCCCCGTCCACGACCCCACCCTCGACCCCCGCCCATGACCCCACCCACGACCCCCCACCTGCCCCCACCCTCGTGCCGACCCACCTGCCCCACCGCGCCCCCACGCCCGCGCCCCCGCGCCCCCCACGACCTCCGTGCCCCCCACAATTTTTTCTCGATAATACAAAGACTCTACTTCCTTGGATCAAGTTTTTGGGTACCCCTCCTTCCACCCCCAAAATTTCTCCTCCATCTCCTCGGATCAAGGTTTTCTCGATAATACAAAGACTCCAATTCCTCGGATCAAATTTTCTCGAAATCAAAGTCTCCATCTCCTTGGATCAAGTTTTTCTCCTCCATCTCCTTGGATCGAGTATTTTTTGGATTCCCCCTCTGGGTATAAGCATTCAAAATGGACTCCCACTTTCACCCTCCATCCCAAATTTTTTCGAATTTTTTTTCTCGATAATGCAAAGTCTCCATCTCCTCGGATCAAGTTTTTTGGATTCCCCCCTCTGGGTATAAGCATTCAAAAATGGACTCCCACTTCAACCCCAATTTTTTTTCTCGATATCAAAATAATACAAAGACTCTACTTCCTTGGATCAAGTTTTCTCGATAATACAAAGACTCCATCTCCTCGGATCAAGTTTTTTGGATTCCCCCCTATGGGGTTTCGAAATTCTTATTATCTCCTTGGATCAAGTATTTCTCCTCCATCTCCTTGGATCGAGTTTTTTTGGATTCCCCCCTCTGGGGGTAAGCATTCAAATGAACTCCTCCTATGGGGCATGGTGCTCTCTCTTACTACAGGTCTAAACAAGTGTGACGTCACCCCACCTGTGTTTACTCGGCGGTCAGTGACGTCACGTGATGACCTCACACATAAAAGCTGAATCTTGTCGACTTCCCCCTATGTCAGTGACGTCACGTGATGACCCCACACACACAGGCTGAATCTTGTCGACTTCCCCCCTACACATTTCATATACAACATAGGGAAAACATTTTCACTCTTAACCCAGGATAATCCAAATAATTTCACATTTTTTTCGTTAATACCCACAATAATCCACAATTTCTTTACAAAATACAACACAAGTCTAGACATTTTTCTCGTTTTAACTATTTCATCTCAGGTCACTCCCCACGAAGTAACCTTCTCTCTCTCCTCCTCCCCACCCTCCCGAACCCTCACACTCCAACCAACACCTCACAATTTTCACTCATAACCCCCAATTTTTCTCGTTTTAACTATTTCATCAGAAAGTCACCACAACACTTATAACCACTTTTCCATAAATTCACTAGTCACAATTTTACATATTACGAAGTTAATACGCACACATACCTCACTTTACTTTGAACACCTTCAAAACACTCTCATAAACCATTTGAATACTCACAAAAATACCTTTGAACATTTCCAAACAACACTGAAACACTTCCAAAATATCATTTTGAATACTCCCAAATAAGATTTGACAGCTCTAATTTATCTGCACTTACACATTTCATTAAATTACAACTCATCCCCCCAAACTCCTCCCTCAGTCTCCAGACTTCACAACATTATCACAAAAACTAACTCAAACACTTTACTTTGAACATCACCAAAAAAACACCATCAATTACCTTTAAATACTCCAAAAACATCATTCGAACACCCCCAAATCACCTCTGAATACTCCCAGAACACCTTCGTAAGTACTCTTGCACATCATTTGAACACCTTCAAAAACACCTTTGAATAACCTCCAAACACCATTTGAGTACTCCCAAATACATCACTGAATACTACTAAAACACCACTGAATACACTCAAAACACCACCAAAATCACCATAAACTAAGATCAGCACCCACATCTCACAACATCCACATCCCACATCACCCACAACCCACATCACCCACATCACGCACACCCCAACAATTTTTTCTCGTTTTAACTAATTTCATCAGAAAGTCACAACAACAACACACTTATAATCACTTTTCAACAACTCTAGTTCGGCAACAACACCCACAACCCACAATTTTTTTTATCTTTTTAACTAATTTCATCAGAAAGTAACAACAACAACCCACAACTTATAATCACACCTTTGAATAACCTCAAAACACCATTTGAGTACTCCCAAATACACCACTGAATACTACTAAAACACCACTGAATACATTCAAAACAACACCAAAATCACCATTAACTAAGATCAACACCCACATCCCACAACACCCACAACCCACAACACCCACATCCCACATCACCCACAACCCACATCACCAACAACCCACGATTTTCTCTCGTTTAACTAATTTCATCACAAAGTCACAACATCAACAACCCACAACTTACAATCACTTTTCAACAACTCTAGTTCGAAAACAACACCCACATCCCACAACACCCACAACACCCACACCCCACAATTTTTTCTCGTTTTAACTAATTTCATCAGAAAAAGGCACAACAACCCACAACTTATAACCACTTTTTCGGTATCTCTAGTTCGACAACAACACCCACATCCCACATCACCCACAACCCACATCACCCACACCCCACAACAACAACAACCCACAACTTATAATCACACCTTTGAATAACCTCAAAAAACCATTTGAGTACTCCCAAATACACCACTGAATACTACTAAAACAACACTGAATACACTCAAAACACAACCAAAATCACCATAAACTAAGATCAACACCCACATCCCACAACACCCACAACCCACAACACCCACATCCCACATCACCCACAACCCACATCACCCACATCACCCACACCCCACAATTTTTTCTCGTTTTAACTAATTTCATCAGAAAGTCACAGCAACAACACGCTTATAATCACTTTTCAACAACTCTAGTTCGACAACAACACCCACAACCCACAACACCCACAACCCACAACACCCACACCCCACAATTTTTTCTCGTTTTAACTAATTTCATCAGAAAAAGTCACAACAACAAACCACTTATAACATCTTTTTCGGTATCTCTAGTTCGACAACAACACCTACAACACCCACATCCCACAACACCCACAACCCACATGACCCACACCCAACAACACCCACAACCCACATCACCCACACCCCACAACACACACAACCCACATCACCCAGACCCCACAATTTTTTCTCGTTTTAACTAATTTCATCAGAAAAAGTCACAAAAACAACCCACTTATATCATCTTTTTTGATATCTCTAGTTCGACTACATTACCCACAACCCTCATCAATTAACAATTTATTCACAATTTTTTTCCCCTTCTTTTACTGAATCTTAAATGTAATACACATTCCTCTTTACAGTACTAAAATTCTAATAAAATCCTCTCCATACCCATCTCCTTGTATCCACATAAATTGATATTATACTCACAACAACTAATCTCACTACCCAACTATTGCGTCATGTTTCAACACCCTCCATTCTTTTCCAATATATCATAACTTTTCAATTCTATAATTTCTTTTTAAAATATTCACACATTACCTTTATTTTCAGTAAAATTTCCCCATATTTCTTTAAATTTCTAATACAACCCTCCCCATACCCCTCTCCATCTCACCCGCATTTCTTCACATCCACTCACCCATCTCCCAACACACCTCTTCTGAACACACACAAAAATCACATTTCACATCCACAAATGCATCTCATCACCCATCTCAAATCCACTAAAATCACTGTAACCAAGATATTCACAAAACTTTTTGAGCACCTTACACACACACACACACACACACACACACACATACACACACACACACACACACACACACACACACACACACATGCACACACACACGCACACACACACACACACACACACACACACACACACACACACACACACACACACACACACACACACACACACACACACACACGCCAGTGACCATGTGGTTTTAAGCTTCGAATACACAGTAGAGCTACAAGTGGAGGGAGAAGCAGGAAGGCCAGGACGAATGAAGCCAAACTACAAGAAACGGGACTACACAGGAATGAGGAACTACCTGAACGGGGTTCAGTGGGACAGAGAACTGGCAGGGAAGCCAGTTAATGAGATGATGGAATATGTAGCAACAAAATGCAAGGAGGCTGAGGAGAGGTTTGTACCCAAGGGTAACAGGATTAATGAAAAAGCCAGGATGAGCCCATGGTTTACCCAAAGGTGCAGGGAGGCAAAAACCAAGTGTGCTAGGGAATGGAAGAAATATAGAAGGCAAAGGACCCAGGAGAATAAGGAGAACAGTCGTAGAGCCAGAAACGAATATGCACAGATAAGAAGGGAGGCCCAAAGACAATATGAAAATGACATAGCAGCGAAAGCCAAATCTGTCCCGAAACTGTTGTACAGCCACATCAGGAGGAAAACAACAGTCAAGGACCAGGTAATCAGGCTAAGGAAGGAAGGAGGAGAGACAACAAGAAATGACCGTGAAGTATGTGAAGAACTCAACAAGAGATTCAAAGAAGTGTTCACAGAGGAGACAGAAGGGACTCCAGAAAGACGGAGAGGTGGGGCACACCACCAAGTGCTGGACACAGTGCACACAACCGAGGAAGAAGTGAAGAGGCTTCTGAGTGAGCTAGATACCTCAAAGGCAATGGGGCCAGATAACATCTCCCCATGGGTATTGAGAGAGGGAGCAGAGGCGCTATGTGTACCCCTAACAACAATATTCAATACATCTATCGAAACAGGGAGATTGCCTGAGGCATGGAAGACAGCAAATGTAGTCCCAATCTTTAAAAAAGGAGACAGACATGAAGCATTAAACTACAGACCAGTGTCACTGACATGTATAGTATGCAAAATCATGGAGAAGATTATCAGGAGAAGAGTGGTGGAACACCTAGAAAGGAATGATCTCATCAACAGCAGCCAACATGGTTTCAGGGACGGGAAATCCTGTGTCACAAACCTACTGGAGTTCTATGACATGGTGACAGCAGTAAGACAAGAGAGAGAGGGGTGGGTGGATTGCATTTTCTTGGACTGCAAGAAGGCGTTTGACACAGTTCCACACAAGAGATTGGTGCAAAAACTGGAGGACCAAGCAGGGATAACAGGGAAGGCACTACAATGGATCAGGGAATACTTGTCAGGAAGACAGCAGCGAGTCATGGTACGTGGCGAGGTGTCAGAGTGGGCACCTGTGACCAGCGGGGTCCCGCAGGGGTCAGTCCTAGGACCAGTGCTGTTTCTGGTATTTGTGAACGACATGACGGAAGGAATAGACTCTGAGGTGTCCCTGTTTGCAGATGACGTGAAGTTGATGAGAAGAATTCACTCGATCGAAGACCAGGCAGAACTACAAAGGGATCTGAACAGGCTGCAGACCTGGTCCAGCAATTGGCTCCTGGAGTTCAATCCCACCAAGTGCAAAGTCATGAAGATTGGGAAGGGCAAAGAAGGCCGCAGATGGAGTACAGTCTAGGGGGTCAGAGACTACAAACCTCACTCAAGGAAAAAGATCTTGGGGTGAGTATAACACCAGGCACATCTCCTGAAGCGCACATCAACCAAATAACTGCTGCAGCATATGGGCGCCTAGCAAACCTCAGAACAGCATTCCGACATCTTAATAAGGAATCATTCAGGACCCTGTACACCGTGTATGTTAGGCCCATATTGGAGTATGCGGCACCAGTTTGGAACCCACACCTAGCCAAGCACGTGAAGAAACTAGAGAAAGTGCAAAGGTTTGCAACAAGACTAGTCCCAGAGCTAAGAAGTATGTCCTACGAGGAGAGGTTAAGGGAAATCAACCTGACGACACTGGAGGACAGGAGAGATAGGGGGGACATGATAACGACATACAAAATACTGAGAGGAATTGACAAGGTGGACAAAGACAGGATGTTCCAGAGATTGGACACAGTAACAAGGGGACACAGTTGGAAGCTGAAGACACAGATGAATCACAGGGATGTTAGGAAGTATTTCTTCAGCCACAGAGTAGTCAGTAAGTGGAATAGTTTGGGAAGCGATGTAGTGGAGGCAGGATCCATACATAGCTTTAAGCAGAGGTATGATAAAGCTCACGGCTCAGGGAGAGTGACCTAGTAGCGATCAGTGAAGAGGCGGGGCCAGGAGCTCGGACTCGACCCCCGCAACCTCAACTAGGTGAGTACAACTAGGTGAGTACAAAGTGTTGAAGACAGTGTAGTGGGTCATAAGCGCCAGGCTCCGGGAATCTTAGTGCTTTTAGGGCGTGTTTTAGCAGCTAGAAGCAACCAGTGTTAGTGAGAACGTCAGTGAACAACCCTGCAAGTGATAACCAATGTATTAGCAAAAATAAATAAAGTAAAGGCGAGAGAAAGCCTGAAATTATACAACAAAATTTCAAAGTGCCAGTTCGTTGAGGCCTAGTTGGCACCTGTTGCCACATTGTTACACATATACAAAGTACAAAGCGAGTGACTAAAGAGAAAATATCAAATAGAATTAAGAGAGGTTGGCTAACGACAAACTGTGATGTAGCACACAGCGTGAACAAGCTAGCCAGAAAGGGGATATATATATACACATACATATACATAAATATATATAAGCAGAGGTGGTGGCAGCAGTAGGCCTGAGGAAGTAGGCCGCCATAACAGGTTGGGTGTCATCACAAATAAGAAGTGTACTTATCAAAAGTGAAGTGTAAATTATAAAAGTAGCAGTATACAAGTGATAAGTGTGGTAAATGAGGACTCAAAAGGGCAACAAGGAATGAATAGCTGAAGAAGTCAGAGGTGCAAGGGCGAGGTGCACGAGTCATCGTACAGCGAGCATCGTACAGCGAGCATCGTACATCAGGCATCTGGATGGACGTGCCCTCTGAGGAGTAACGTACAAATCACCTGTTTGTGGTTGGCGGGAAGTTTTGAGTGGTAGAGCCGGCCCTACGGTCACTGGTAGCCATCACAAACCCTGCTCCAGAGCGACTATCATACACACAACACCTAGCAGTATTAGGAAGATAAAATTTGTAGGAGCAAGGAATAGGCAGGAGGATTAAGTCGTGGCTAATGGGACTACAGCCCTGACAACAGTTTCGAGAGATAATGTTTTAGGACACAAAGACAGTACAATCTGAGAAGCAAGTATTGGGTACACATGTAGTAAAAGGTAGTACATAACTGGGTGAAAGAGACTCGTTAACACACGCTAGTATTATAATTATTAGAATTACTCTCAGTGTTAATGGTATCTTATTAGTATTACGGATACACAGAGGTGAATTGTATTTCTGGGACATATAAACAACTGACGTGCTCACACACACACGTGCGCACACACATACACTCGGGGACAGGAGCTGAGTCTCGACCCCTGAAACCACAACTAGGTGAGTACACACACCCACTCATTCACACAGCTGATCCTTGGAATTTGACCGCGTCCCCTCACCCCCCCACACACCTTTCCCTCCCCCACAGACCTTTCCCCTCCCCCGCTCTTGCCTTCATTCCCTCCTATCTTTCTCTCTCCCCCTCCCTCGCGTTTCTCTCTCTCATAGCCTTTTTCCCTCCCATTCCCCCTACTCTTTCTTTCTCTCTCTCCCTCTCTATCCCTCTCTCTCTCTCTCTCTCACTCTCTCTCTCTCTCTCTCTCTCTCTCTCTCTCTCTCTCTCTCTCTCTCTCTCTCTCTATAGGCTTCTCTCTCCATCTCCCTTTTTCTATATTTCTACCCCTCCCTCGCATTTCTCTCTCTCATAGCCTTTTCCCTCACCCTCCTTTCTCTGTCTCTGTCTCTGTCTGTCTCTCTCTCTCTCTCTCTCTCTCTCTCTCTCTCTCTCTCTCTCTCCCTCTCTTTCTCCCTCTCTCTACCCTTTCTCTCCCCCCTCACATTTCTCTCTCTCTTTCTTTCTCTCTCTCCCTCTCTCTCCCTCTCTCTCTCTCACTCTCTCTCTCTCTCTCTCTCTCTCTCTCTCTCTCTCTCTCTCTCTCTCTCTCTCTCTCTCTCTCTCTCTCTCTCTATAGGCTTCTCTCTCCATCTCCCTTTTTCTATATTTCTACCCCTCCCTCGCATTTCTCTCTCTCATAGCCTTTTCCCTCACCCTCCTTTCTCTGTCTCTGTCTCTCTCTCTCTCTCTCTCTCTCTATCTATCTATCTCTTTCTCTATCTCTCTCTCCCTCTCTCCCTCTCTCTACCCTTTCTCTCCCCCCTCACATTTCTCTCTCTCACCCTTGGTCTTATCCCTCATGGGTGGCTCTAGAGGACGGAAAACCAGAGATCTGGTAGACGAACCAGGGAGCAAAGACTGGGAGTTAGAGCTCCAAAAAAGGGAGGAAGAGTTGGGAAGGAAGATAGTAGAGCTTGGTAAGAAAATGGAGGAGCGGATAGCTGAGGAGTGCAGGGAGTGGGAAGTACAGGTCTTAGCAGCAGAAGCTAGGATACAGTGCTTAGAAGAGAAACTGCAAAGCTTGAAACAGATTAGAGAGACAAATGACAATTCAGATGTGACATCAGGCGCAGACAAGGGGATGCTAAGCAACAACGGAGACATGCCGTATGCGAAGGCCTTATCAGACCCACGTGGGGCCAGGGAAAAGACGAGTACACTAAGATCAAATGACAGGTCCGAAGACAATGAAGGTATGCTATATGCAGAGATTCTAACAGCCAACTGCAGTAGCAAGGGACAGCTGGTCATGAAAGACAGTTCACTGAGAATAGAAGTTCCAGATATGACAGGGACTGAAGGCAAGAACATGTCAATGGAAGGAAATAAAATGCCTCAGAGGAAGCAGACGGAGACTCAGTGGGAGGAGGAAAGGGCGAGGTCAGTTTTTGTGTACGGGCTCCAAGAAGCCAAGGGGGACAACTTTGAAGAAATAAAACAGGAGGAGAAAAAAATGATTGAAGGCATCATGAAAACAATAGGTGAGGGCGATATGACCCAGGTGACAAATTTTCAGAGAATTGGGTGGTTTGCGAGTGGAAGGATACGGCCTGTCAAAGTAATTTTCAAGGAAGAATCAGTTCGAACCAGGATTCTGCAAGAGAAAGCAAGACCGAGGGACAAACAGGGGTACCAGAGAGTATACCTCGACCGCGACAGAACACAAGACGAAAGGACTACACTGAAAGAGAGGGTACAGAGATGCAAGGAGGAACGAGAGGCAATGACGAAGATGAGCAGGACCCAGACACAGGAGGAAGGGCAAACACACCCCACAGAATCTCCCACCAAAAGACTCCAACCACGACATTCCCAACGCAACTGAGCAACCTATACTACAACCCACTCACTGTTCCCTCTGCCACCAATCCCCATATCACAAACCTCACCCCAACAGCTGTCCCTTATGGGCATTCTGACCCCACCCCCATCATCACAAACCCCACCTACACCACAGCCCCATATAGGCCCCCACCAAGGCTCTCGCTCCCCCAACCCCAATATTCTTGCATGACCACAATGATAGAAAAGAAACTGAAAGTTTGGTACACAAACGCGGATGGAATAACGAATAAACATGAGGAGTGGAACGAAAGAATCAGTGAAAAATCCCCAGACATCATAGCAGTCACAGAAACAAAACTCGCTGAGACAATAACAGACACAATCTTCCCAATGGGATATCAGATCCTGAGGAAAGATAGAAGGAGTAGAGGGGGAGGAGGGGTTGCACTGCTCATAAAACACCGATGGGGATTTGAGGAAATGGAAGGCATGGACATGATTGGAGAAAGAGACTACATTGTAGGTACAATTCAGTCCGGAGAACATAAAGTAGTCATTGGAGTGATGTATAACCCACCACAGAACTGCAGGAGGCCAAGAGAGGAGTACGAAGAAAACAACAGGGTGATGGTGGACACACTGGCTGAGGTGGCAAGAAGAGCTCACTCGAGCAGAGCAAAGTTACTGGTAATGGGCGATTTCAACCACAGGGAGATCGACTGGGAAAACCTGGAGCCACATGGGGGTCCCGAAACATGGAGAGCCAAGATGATGGATGTGGTACTTGAAAACCTCATGCATCAACATGTCAGGGACACAACCAGAGAGAGAGGGGAGGATGAGCCAGCAAGACTGGATCTTGTGTTCACCCTGAGCAGTTCAGACATTGAGGACATCACTTACGAGAGGCCCCTTGGAGCTAGCGATCATGTGGTGCTGAGTTTTGATTATATAGTAGAGTTACAAGTGGAGAAGGTAACAGGAACTGAAGGGGTCAGGCCAAACTATAAAAGGGGGGACTACACAGGTATGAGAAACTTCCTGCAGGAGGTTCAGTGGGACAGAGAAATGGTAGGAAAATCAGTAAACGAGATGATGGAATATGTGGCAACAAAGTGCAAGGAGGCAGAGGAAAGTTTTGTTCCCAAGGGAAACAGAAATAATAGGAAGACCAAAACGAGTCCTTGGTTTACCCGAAGGTGTAGGGAGGCAAAAACTAAGTGCAACAGAGAATGGAAAAGGTACAGGAGGCATAGGACCCAGGAAAACAAGGAGATTAGTAGAAGAGCCAGAAACGAGTATGCACAGATAAGGAGGGAGGCCCAGCGACAGTATGAAAACGACATAGCATCGAAAGTCAAATCTGACCCGAAACTGCTGTATAGCCACATTAGGAGGAAGACAACAGTCAAGGACCAGGTGATAAGGCTGAGGAAAGAAGGTGGAGAACTCACAAGAAACGATCAAGAGGTATGTGAGGAGCTCAACACGAGATTTAAGGAAGTATTTACAGTAGAGACAGGAAGGACTCTGGGGGGACAGACCAGATGGGGACACCAGCAAGGAATACACCAACAAGTGTTGGACGACATACATACAGATGAGGAGGAGGTGAAGAAACTGCTAAGGGACATCGATACCTCAAAGGCAATGGGACCGGACAACATCTCCCCATGGGTCCTTAGAGAGGGAGCAGATATGTTGTGCGTGCCACTTACCACAATCTTCAACACGTCCCTGGAAACTGGGCAACTACCTGAGGTATGGAAGACGGCAAATGTAGTTCCCATTTTTAAAAAAGGAGACAGAAAAGAGGCACTAAACTATAGACCTGTGTCATTGACGTGTATAGTATGCAAAATTATGGAGAAGATTATCAGGAGGAGAGTGGTGGAGCACCTGGAACGGAACAAGAGTATAAATGCCAACCAGCACGGATTCATGGAAGGCAAATCCTGTGTCACAAACCTTCTGGAGTTTTATGATAAAATAACAGAAGTAAGACACGAGAGAGAGGGGTGGGTTGATTGCATCTTCTTGGACTGCAAGAAGGCCTTTGACACAGTTCCTCACAAGAGATTAGTGCAGAAGCTAGAGCATCAGGCGCATATAACAGGAAGGGCACTGCAATGGATCAGAGAATACCTGACAGGGAGACAACAACGAGTCATGGTACGTAATGATGTATCACAGTGGGCACCTGTGACGAGCGGGGTCCCACAGGGGTCGGTCCTAGGACCAGTGCTATTTTTGGTATATGTGAACGACATGATGGAAGGGTTAGACTCAGAAGTGTCCCTGTTTGCAGATGATGTGAAGTTAATGAGGAGAATTAAATCTGATGAGGACCAGGCAGGACTTCAAAGAGACCTGGACAGACTGGACACCTGGTCCAGCAAATGGCTTCTCGAATTTAATCCTGCCAAATGCAAAGTCATGAAGATAGGGGAAGGGCACAGAAGACCACAGACCGAGTATAGGCTAGGTGGCCAAAGACTGCAAACCTCACTCAAGGAGAAAGATCTTGGGGTGAGTATAACACCGAGCATGTCTCCGGAAGCACACATCAACCAGATAACTGCTGCAGCATATGGGCGCCTGGCAAACCTGAGAACAGCATTCCGATACCTTAGTAAGGAATCGTTCAAGACACTGTACACCGTGTATGTCAGGCCCATACTGGAGTATGCAGCACCTGTTTGGAACCCGCACTTGATAAAGCACGTCAAGAAACTAGAGAAAGTACAAAGGTTTGCGACAAGGTTAGTTCCAGAGCTAAGGGGAATGTCCTATGAAGAAAGATTAAGGGAAATCGGCCTGACGACACTGGAGGACAGGAGGGTCAGGGGAGACATGATAACGACATATAAAATACTGCGTGGAATAGACAAGGTGGACAAAGACAGGATGTTCCAGGGAGGGGACACAGAAACAAGAGGCCACAATTGGAAGTTGAAGACACAAATGAGTCAGAGAGATATTAGGAAGTATTTCTTCAGTCATAGAGTTGTAAGGCAGTGGAATAGCCTAGAAAATGACGTAGTGGAGGCAGGAACCATACACAGTTTTAAGACGAGGTTTGATAAAGCTCATGGAGCGGGGAGAGAGAGGGCCTAGTAGCAACCGGTGAAGAGGCGGGGCCAGGAGCTAAGACTCGACCCCTGCAACCACAAATAGGTGAGTACAAATAGGTGAGTACACACACACACACACACACCTCACTTTACTTTGAACACCTTCAAAACACTCTCATACATCATTTGAGACCACCTTTTCTCAATATCTCTCATCCACAACCTTTATCATCTCACTACAGAACAACCCCAAGATTACTTCGAACACTCTCATAAATCATTTGAATACTCACATAAACACCTTTGAACATTTCCAAACAACACTGAAGCACTTCCAAAATATCATTTTGATTACTCCCAAATAAGATTTATCATCTCTAATTTATCTACACTTACACATTTCATTAACTGAAATTACAACACATCCACCATACTACTCCCTCAGTCTCCAGACTTTACAACATTAACACAAAAACTAACTCAGACACTTATGACATGAGACATTTTACCAAAACTAACACAAACACATGTCTGTTATATCTCCAATATCTAAGATCACCACAATCAAGACGTTTGCCAAATTCTATAACCCCACCACTAAGACCACACATTTTTTTTTGTACACATTCTCTTAAAACATCATCATAACGAAGATCACTAAAACTATCTATACTTTTACTAAGATCACATAACATTTTGTCTTCTCTAACTCACCCACCAATTCACATTCTCATTCACACTTACACATTTCATTAAATTACAACTCATCCCCCCCCAAACTCCTCCCTCATTCTCCAGACTTTACAACATTAGCACAAAAAAAAACTAACTCATACACTTATGACATGAGACATTACCATATCTAACACACTGACTAACTTTGAACCAACTCTGAACACCACTGATCTTCAAAAAATACTCTGCACATCATTTGAACACCTTCAAAAAACACCATCAAACACCTCCGAATACTCCCAAAACACTACTGATTACTACCAAATCACCACTGAATACTACCAAATCACCGTCAAAATCACCAGAAACTAAGTTTAACATCACCATCTAACATCCTTTTTATAGAAATCCCCTCAAATCACTATAACCAAGAACTCCCTCCCCATTTGGCGCATAAAAAAAAAAAAGCATGAACACAAACCTAATACGCAAACACTTAGTACATGATCACCATCAACTGAAAACATATCTTGTACACACACATAATCTAAGACAACCACCAACTACAATCACCCATGTTCACTTACCTCAAAAATCACTAATATCACAGAAAACACTCATTTTTATAAACATTTCACACAAAAAAAATCATATTTGACAATATCTAAGCGCACTCACCTCACTACCACCAACACACGATGTCACACCTCACAGGACCGACGAGCTCACCTCCAGTGACGTCACACTCCCATTGTGTTACTTGGTGGTTGGTAACATCACACCCAACCCACCTTGTTTCAACCTGTTGTACCCTACATTATCTAAGAACACTATATCCAAGACGATTACCAGATTTTATGACCCCACCACCAAGATCACAGAAAACACACATTTTTATAATTATTCACACAAAAATCACGATCACCAATTCCATATCATGTTTACCATCATCTATCAACACTCATCACCAAGATCACCAAAAATCTAAGATCATGCATCTCAAAACTACTATGTTCACTGAAAACACTTATTTTTTAAACATTCGCACAAAAATAAGACATACACAAAAATACCACAACACTTCCAACAACATCTATAACATAACATGAGCACTATAACATATCACTATCACAAAAAAAAATAATACACAGACACCCACATTTTATACATTTCAATCACAAATTTAAGACATGAGACATACACACCAAATCTAAGACATTCACCTCCAACTAAGACATACACATCTTAACTAAGACATACACCAAAAACCTATACTTGACATATTGCGGTATGAATATTCATACCGCATTTATGTTGCATATCACATTTCCTCATCCACATCATCCCTAAAACATCCTTCCTTATTCATTCCAGAGTGTAGTAGAGTTGTTTTAACCCCGACGGGCCCATGGTAGGAGATGGCAACCATCACCACTCCAACACCACCTACTACACTCTGGCTCCTACGTCGTGATGGATCCGTCGGGGTTAAAACAACTCTAGGAGATATACTTAATGAATAAGGAAGGATGTTTCAGGGATGATGTGGACGAGAAAATGTGATATGCAACATAAATGCGGTATGAATATTCATACCGCAATATGTCAAGTATAGGTTTTTGGTGTATGTGTTAGTTAAGATGTGTATGTCTCAGTTGGAGGTGAATGTCTTAGATTTGGTGTGTATGTCTCATGTCTTAAATTTGTGATTGAAATGTATAAAATGTGGGTGTCTGTGTATTATTTTTTTTTGTGATAGTGATATGTTATAGTGCTCATGTTATGTTATAGAAGTTGGTGGAAGTGTTGTGGTATTTTTGTGTATGTCTTATTTTTGTGCGAATGTTTAAAAAATAAGTGTTTTCAGTGAACATAGTAGTTTTGAGATGCATGATCTTAGATTTTTGGTGATCTTGATGATGAGTGTTGATAGATGATGGTAAACATGATATGGAATTGGTGATCGTGATTTTTGTGTGAATAATTATAAAAATGTGTGTTTTCTGTGATCTTGGTGGTGGGGTCATAAAATCTGGTAATCGTCTTGGATATAGTGTTCTTAGATAATGTAGGGTACAACAGGTTGAAACAAGGTGGGTTGGGTGTGATGTTACCAACCACCAAGTAACACAATGATAGTGTGACGTCACTGGAGGTGAGCTCGTCGGTCCTGTGAGGTGTGACATCGTGTGTTGGTGGTAGTGAGGTGAGTGCGCTTAGATATTGTCAAATATGATTTTTTTGTGTGAAATGTTTATAAAAATGAGTGTTTTCTGTGATATTAGTGATTTTTGAGGTAAGTGAACATGGGTGATTGTAGTTGGTGGTTGTCTTAGATTATGTGTGTGTGTACAAGATATGTTTTCAGTTGATGGTGATCATGTACTAAGTGTTTGCATATTAGGTTTGTGTTCATGCTTTTTTTTTTATGCGCCAAATGGGGAGGGAGTTCTTGGTTATAGTGATTTGAGGGGATTTCTATAAAAAGGATGTTAGACGGTGATGTTAAACTTAGTTTCTGGTGATTTTGACGGTGATTTGGTAGTATTCAGTGGTGATTTGGTAGTAATCAGTAGTGTTTTGGGAATATTCAGAGGTGATTGATAGTGTTTTTTGAAGGTGTTCAAATGATGTGCAGAGTATTTTTTGAAGATGATCAGTGGTGTTCAGAGTTGGTTCAAAGTTAGTCAGTGTGTTAGATATGGTAATGTCTCATGTCATAAGTGTATGAGTTAGTTTTTTTTGTGCTAATGTTGTAAAGTCTGGAGAATGAGGGAGGAGTTTGGTGGATGAGATGTAATTTCGGTTAATGAAATGTGTAAGTGTGAATGAGAATGTGAATTGGTGGGTGAGTTAGAGAAGACAAAATGTTATGTAATCTTAGTAAAAGTATAGATAGTTTTAGTGATCTTCGTTATGATGATGTTTTAAGAGAATGTGTACAAAAAAAATGTGTGATCTTAGTGGTGGGGTTATAGAATTTGGCAAACGTCTTGATTGTGGTGATCTTAGATATTGGAGATATAACGGATATGTGTTTGTGTTAATTTTGGTAAAATGTCTCATGTCATAAGTGTCTGAGTTAGTTTTTGTGTTAATGTTGTAAAGTCTGGAGACTGAGGGAGTAGTATGGTGGATGTGTTGTAATTTCAATTAATGAAATGTGTAAGTGTAGATAAATTAGAGATGATAAATCTTATTTGGGAGTAATCAAAATGATATTTTGGAAGTGCTTCAGTGTTGTTTGGAAATGTTCAAAGGTGTTTATGTGAGTATTCAAATGATTTATGAGAGTGTTCGAAGTAATCTTGGGGTTGTTCTGTAGTGAGATGATAAAGGTTGTGGATGAGAGATATTGAGAAAAGGTGGTCTCAAATGATGTATGAGAGTGTTTTGAAGGTGTTCAAAGTAAAGTGATGTGTGTGTGTGTGTGTGTGTGTGTGTGTGTGTTAGGTGCTCATAGAGTTTTGTGAATATCTTGATTACAGTGATTTTAGTGGAATTGAGATGTGTGATGAGATGCATTTGTGAATGTGAAATGCGATTTTTGTGTGTGTTCAGAAGAGGTGTGTTGGGAGATGGGTGAGTGGATGTGAAGAAATGCGGGTGAGATGGAGAGGGGTATGGGGAGGGTTGTATTAGAAATTTAAAGAAATATGTGGAAATTTTACTGAAAATAAAGGTAATGTGTGAATATTTTAAAAATAAATTATAGAATTGAAAAGTTATGATATATTGGAAAAGAATGGAGGGTGTTGAAACATGTCGCAGTAGTTGGGTAGTGAGATTAGTTGTTGTGAGTATAATATCAATTTATGTGGATACAAGGAGATGGGTATGGAGAGGATTTTATTAGAATTTTAGTAATGTAAAGAGGAATGTGTATTACATTTAAGATTCAGTAAAAAAGGGGAAAAAATTGCGAATAAATTGGTAATTGACGAGGGTTGTGGGTAATGTAGTCGAACTAGAGATACCAAAAAAGATGATATAAGTGGGTTATTTTTGTGACTTTTTCTGATGAAATTAGTTAAAACGAGAAAAAATTGTGGGGTGTGGGTGATGTGGGTTGTGTGTGTTGTGGGGTGTGGGTGATGTGGGTTGTGGGTGTTGTGGGGTGTGGGTGATGTGGGTTGTGGGTGTTGTGGGATGTGGGTGTTATGTGTGTTGTTGTCGAACTAGAGATACCGGAAAAGATGTTATAAGTGGGTTGTTGTTGTGACTTTCTCTGATGAAATTAGTTAAAACGAGAAAAAATTGTGGGGTGTGGGTGTTGTGGGTTGTGGGTGTTGGGGGTGTTGTAGGTTGTGGGTGTTGTTGTCGAACTAGAGTTGTTGAAAAGTGATTATAAGTGTGTTGTTGTTGTGACTTTCTGATGAAATTAGTTAAAACGAGAAAAAATTGTGGGGTGTGGGTGATGTGGGTGATGTGGGTGATGTGGGATGTGGGTGTTGTGGGTTGTGGGTGTTGTGGGAAGTGGGTGTTGATCTTAGTTTATGGTGATTTTGGTGGTGTTTTGAGTGTATTCAGTGGTGTTTTAGTAGTATTCAGTGGTGTATTTGGGAGTACTCAAATGGTGTTTTGAGGTTATTCAAAGGTGTGATTATAAGTTGTGGGTTGTTGTTGTTGTGACTTTCTGATGAATTTAGTTAAAACGAGAAAAAAATTGTGGGTTGTGGGTGTTATTGTCGAACTAGAGTTGTTGAAAAGTGATTATAAGTGTGTTGTTGTTGTGACTTTCTGATGAAATTAGTTAAAACGAGAAAAGTTTTTTGGGGTGTGGGTGATGTGGGTGATGTGGGTGATGTGGGTGATGTGGGTGATGTGGGTGATGTGGGTGATGTGGGTGATGTGGGTGATGTGGGTTGTGGGTGATGTGGGATGTGGGTGTTGTGGGATGTGGGTGTTGATCTTAGTTTATGGTGATTTTGGTGGTGTTTTGAGTGTATTCAGTGGTGTTTTAGTAGTATTCAGTGATGTATTTGGGAGTACTCAAATGGTGTTTTGAGGTTATTCAAAGGTGTTTTTGAAGGTGTTCAAATGATGTGCAAGAGTACTTATGAAGGTGTTCTGGGAGTATTCAGAGGTGATTTGGGGGTGTTCGAATGATGTTTTTGGAGTATTTAAAGGTAATTGATGGTGTTTTTTTGGTGATGTTCAAAGTAAAGTGTTTGAGTTAGTTTTTGCGATAATGTTGTGAAGTCTGGAGACTGAGGGAGGAGTTTGGGGGGATGAGTTGTAATTTAATGAAATGTGTAAGTGCAGATAAATTAGAGCTGTCAAATCTTATTTGGGAGTATTCAAAATGATATTTTGGAAGTGTTTCAGTGTTGTTTGAAAATGTTCAAAGGTATTTTTGTGAGTATTCAAATGGTTTATGAGAGTGTTTTGAAGGTGTTCAAAGTAAAGTGAGGTGTGTGTGCGTATTAACTTCGTAATATGTAAAATTGTGACTAGTGAATTTATGGAAAAGTGGTTATAAGTGTTGTGGTGACTTTCTGATGAAATAGTTAAAACGAGAAAAATTGGGGGTTATGAGTGAAAATTGTGAGGTGTTGGTTGGAGTGTGAGGGTTCAGGAGGGTGGGGAGGAGGAGAGAGAGAAGGTTACTTCGTGGGGAGTGACCTGAGATGAAATAGTTAAAACGAGAAAAATGTCTAGACTTGTGTTGTATTTTGTAAAGAAATTGTGGATTATTGTGGGTATTAACGAAAAAAATGTGAAATTATTTGGATTATCCTGGGTTAAGAGTGAAAATGTTTTCCCTATGTTGTATATGAAATGTGTAGGGGGAAGTCGACAAGATTCAGCCTGTGTGTGTGGGGTCATCACGTGACGTCACTGACATAGGGGGAAGTCGACAAGATTCAGCTTGTATGTGAGAGGTCATCACGTGACGTCACTGACCGCCGAGTAAACACAGGTGGGGTGACGTCACACTTGTTTAGACCTGTAGTAAGAGAAAGCACCATGCCCCATAGGAGGAGTTCATTTGAATGCTTACCCCCAGAGGGGGGAATCCAAAAAAACTCGATCCAAGGAGATGGAGGAGAAATACTTGATCCAAGGAGATCATAAGAATTTCGAAACC
>NC_091311.1:4323745-4346245 GCF_038502225.1 Cherax quadricarinatus | reverse complement strand
TTTAGAACTTTGCATTTGTCAATATTAAACTGCATCTGCCACTTCTCCGACCATTGCATCAGTCTATTCAAATCATCCTGGAGTGCTCTAGCGTCCTCATTAGAATGAATTGGCGGGCCTATTTTGGTGTCATCAGCAAATTTGCTTATGTCGCTATTTATTCCCTCATCTATGTCGTTTGTGTAAACTGTGAACAACAACGGGCCCAACACTGACCCCTGCGGAACACCGCTTGTGACATGCCCCCGCCTTCTGATTTCTCCCCATTTATGCAAACTCTCTGCTGCTTATTTGTCAGCCATGCCTCTACCCAGGAAAAAATTTCTCCTCCTATTCCGTGTGCCTTAAGTTTCCTCAATAGCCTCTGATGTGGAACTCTATCGAAAGCCTTACTGAAGTCCATATTCACAATATCATATTCATTACCATGATCTACCTTATCAAACACCTTAGTGAGAAAAGTTAGTAAATTCCTAAGATAGGAACGCTCCTTTGAAAAACCATGTTGAGATTCATTAATCAATTTATGCCTTTCAAAATGGCTACGAATTGCTTTGGCAATTATTGATTCCATAAATTTTCCCACTATGGAGGTAAGGCTTATTGGTCTATAGTTCGAAGCTAAGGACCTGTCACCTGCCTTGTAAATAGACATTACAGTTGCCATTTTCACTTATCATGCACTATGCCAGTTTGTAGTGATATGTTGAAAAGATTAGCCAAAGGTATGCTAAGTTCCTCTTTACATTCCTTTAACACCCTGGCAAATAGTTCATCAGGGCCTGGGAATTTGTTAGGTTTTAATTTCTCTATTTATCTGAGGACCATGTCACTAATTACAGCAATCGTACATAGTTTATTATCATCCTGTTCTACATAATCTATTATTTCAGGAATTTCGCTAGCATTTTCCCGAGTGAAAATTGAGAGGAAGTAAGTATTGAAAATTTCACAAAATATCCTTATCACTGTCACTGATCTGACCAGAGTTACTCTTAAGTGGGCCAATCTTGTCCCTAATCTTACTTCTGTATACCTGAAAGAACCCTTTTGGGTTAGTCTTCGAAATCCCTTGCGACCTTAGCCTCATAATCCCTTTTTGCGTTTCTTATCCCTCTTTTCATTTCTCTCTTTAAATGAATATATTGATTTCTTAACTACCCATCTCCTCTTTTGATACGCCTGTATATGCCTCTTTTTTGACCAATGAGAAGCTTTAATCTATTATTCATTGTTGTATGGGCAGCTAGAACTATGCTCTGAAAAACGTCATATTGGCAACCAAGATGACCTCCCTGACCCATAGTCAGGTCATCCCAATTTAGCCCACCCAGGTAATTTCTCAGTCCCATGAAATCGTCCAAGTGAAAGTCTGGGACAGAGATTTGATGCAGTTATCTGCGTAATTCCATGACATATTGAAACTAAGTGATTTGTGTTCACTTTCCCCAAGCTCATCATTAACCTCAAGATTATTAATTAGTGATTCTTCGTTGGCAAGAACCAAGTCAAGAGCATCCAGTAGAACTGTATGTTGTACTCGCTACCCAAGGACACACGATGGCGTAGATGACTCTTGGCTAATTTCATTCTAGTCCCTGTTTGGCGTACTGGTTCAACGAGCAGTATTTTATATTACTGTTACCATGAACGAGTGGTATTGATCAATCCACTGGATCGTATGGTCCAGTGGATTAGTGCGTCATGTGTTTTCGCCCACCATGTGGCAGGCCAAAGCAGTATGGGCTCAAGTCCTTGGCTAGTGCAGTGTTGTTATTGATCAATACCACTCGTTCGTGGTCACAATAATATAAAATACTGCTCGTTGAACTAGTTCACCAAACAGAGACTAGAATAAAATTAGCCTAGAGTCATCCACAAGATCGTGTGTCCTTGGGCAGTGAGTACAACATCCAGTTCCGCTGGATGCACTACTCTTAAGGATCGTATGGTCCAGTGGATTAGGACGTCATGTGTTTTTGCTTACCATGAGGCAGGCCAAAGCAGCATTGGTTCGAGTCCTTGGCTAGTGCAGTGTTGTTATTGATCAATACCACTTGTTCCTGGTCACAATAATATAAAATACTGCTCGTTGAACTAGTACACCAAACAGGGACGAGAATGAAATTAGCCTAGAGTTATCCACACCATCGTATGTCCTTGGGTATCGAGTACAACGTCCAGCTCCACTGGATGCGCTACTCTTAAGGATCATATGGTCCAGTGGATTAGGGCGTCATGTGTTTTTGCCCACCAAGAGGCAGGCCAAAGCAGCATGGGTTCGAGTACTTGGCTAGTGCAGTGTTGATATATATATATATATATATATATATATATATATATATATATATATATATATATATATATATATATATATATATATATATATATATATATATATATAGATAGATAGATAGATACAAATGCACCAATAGCTCCAAAATTATATCTTAATCTCATATATACCAGCTGCTTTTCTGTAATAATGGTGTTCAAGGTTAATATTCACATACAGTTTAACAAACGACCGTAAAAGAAACGTGCAACTCCATAATTTAAATTAACAAAACATTTTTCACTTAAATATGTGTTGAACTCATCTGAAATTTCACGATTCAACTTAAAAACTTATCTAAAATATCTCAAAAGTAATATAAAACTTACTTGTAAGTCCAAATCACGGTCTTGAATTCGGCAGTTTAAATCCTTCAATATTTCAATAGCTTTGTTTACCTAAAAAAATAATATATTCACATAAATTATTAAAATATTAGTAAAAAATACTTAAAACTTAATAAGTATTATTTTTAGTAATATTTGAGAAGAGAGATTCTCTTTATAATGATTCATCTCAACAACAGTACCATAAATGTTCACAAGTGTCACACTACATTAAGACAAAGTTCACTTGACAAATTACGTTACTTACCTAAGATAAATACGACGACATTTATGCTTTACAAACATACAGGATGTAAAGCCATCAACAAGCAACACAGTACCTGTCATCAAGGTACTGCTCACAGTCAAGCAACACAGTACCTGTCATCAAGGTACTGCTCACAGTCAAGCAACACAGTACCTGTCATCAAGGTACTGCTCACAGTCAAGCAACACAGTACCTGTCATCTAGGTACTGCTCACAGTCAAGCAACACAGTACCTGTCATCAAGGTACTGCTCACAGTCAAGCAACACAGTACCTGTCATCAAGGTACTGCTCACAGTCAAGCAACACAGTACCTATCATCAAGGTACTGCTCACAGTCAAGCAACACAGTACCTGTCATCAAGGTACTGCTCACAGTCAAGCAACATAGTACCTGTCATCAAGGTACTGCTCACAGTCAAGCAACACAGTACCTGTCATCAAGGTACTGCTCACAGTCAAGCAACATAGTACCTGTCATCAAGGTACTGCTCACAGTCAAGCAACATAGTACCTGTCATCAAGGTACTGCTCACAGTCAAGCAACATAGTACCTGTCATCAAGGTACTGCTCACAGTCAAGCAACACAGTACCTGTCATCAAGGTACTGCTCACAGTCAAGCAACACAGTACCTGTCATCAAGGTACTGCTCACAGTCAAGCAACACAGTATCTGTCATTAAGGTACTGCTCACAGTCAAGCAACACAGTACCTGTCATCAAGGTACTGCTCACAGTCAAGCAACACAGTACCTGTCATCAAGGTACTGCTCACAGTCAAGCAACACAGTACCTGTCATCAAGGTACTGCTCACAGTCAAGCAACACAGTACCTGTCATCAAGGTACTGCTCACAGTCAAGCAACACAGCACCTGTCATCAAGGTACTGCTCACAGTCAAGCAACACAGTACCTGCCATCAAGGTACTGCGCACAGTCAAGCAACAAAGTACCTGCCATCAAGGTACTGCTCACAGTCAAGCAACACAGTACCTGTCATCAAGGTACTGCTCACAGTCAAGCAACACAGTACCTGCCATCAAGGTACTGCGCACAGTCAAGCAACAAAGTACCTGCCATCAAGGAACTGCTCACAGTCAAGCAACACAGTACCTGTCATCAAGGTACTGCTCACAGTCAAGTAACACAGTACCTGTCTTCAAGGTACTGTTCACAGTCAAGCAACACAGTACCTGTCATCAAGGTACTGCTGACAGTCAAGCAACACAGTACCTGTCATCAAGGTACTGCTCACAGTCAAGCAACACAGTACCTTCCATCAAGGTACTGCTCACAGTCAAGCAACACAGTACCTGTCATCAAGGTACTGCTCACAGTCAAGCAACACAGTACCTGTCATCAAGGTACTACTCATAGTCAAGCAACACAGTACCTGTCATCAAGGTACTGCTCACAGTCAAGCAACACAGTACCTGTCATCAAGGTACTGCTCACAGTCAAGCAACACAGTACTTGTCATCAAGGTACTGCTCACAGTCAAGCAACACAGTACCTGTCATCAAGGTACTGCTCACAGTCAAGCAACACAGTACCTGTCATCAAGGTACTGCTCACAGTCAAGCAACACAGTACCTGTCATCAAGGTACTGCTCACAGTCAAGCAACACAGTACCTGTCATCAAGGTACTGCTCACAGTCAAGCAACACAGTACCTGTCATCAAGGTACTGCTCACAGTCAAGCAACACAGTACCTGTCATCAAGGTACTGCTCACAGTCAAGCAACACAGTACCTGTCATCAAGGTACTGCTCACAGTCAAGCAACACAGTACCTGTCATCAAGGTACTGCTCACAGTCAAGCAACACAGCACCTGTCATCAAGGTACTGCTCACAGTCAAGCAACACAGTACCTGTCATCAAGGTACTGCTCACAGTCAAGCAACACAGTACCTGTCATCAAGGTACTGCTCACAGTCAAGCAACACAGTACCTGTCTTCAAGGTACTGCTCACAGTCAAGCAACACAGTACCTGTCATCAAGGTACTGCTCACAGTCAAGCAACACAGTACCTGTCATCAAGGTACTGCTCACAGTCAAGCAACACAGTACCTGTCATCAAGGTACTGTTCACAGTCAAGCAACACAGTACCTGCCATCAAGGTACTGCTCACAGTCAAGCTACACAGTACCTGTCATCAAGGTACTGCTCACAGTCAAGCAACACAGCACCTGTCATCAAGGTACTGCTCACAGTCAAGCAACACAGTACCTGTCATCAAGGTACTGCTCACAGTCAAGCAACACAGTACCTGTCATCAAGGTACTGCTCACAGTCAAGCAACACAGTACCTGTCATCAAGGTACTGCTCACAGTCAAGCAACACAGTACCTGTCATCAAGGTACTGCTCACAGTCAAGCAACACAGTACCTGTCATCAAGGTACTGCTCACAGTCAAGCAACACAGTACCTGTCATCAAGGTACTGTTCACAGTCAAGCAACACTACCTGTCATCAAGGTACTGCTCACAGTCAAGCAACACAGTACCTGTCATCAAGGTACTGCTCACAGTCAAGCAACACAGTACCTGTCATCAAGGTACTGCTCACAGTCAAGCAACACAGTACCTGTAATCAAGGTACTGCTCACAGTCAAGCAACACAGTACCTGTCATCAAGGTACTGCTCACAGTCAAGCAACACAGTACCTGTCATCAAGATACTGCTCACAGTCAAGCAACACAGTACCTGTCATCAAGGTACTGCTCACAGTCAAGCAACACAGTACCTGTCATCAAGGTACTGCTCAGTCAAGCAACACAGTACCTGTCATCAAGGTACTGCTCACAGTCAAGCAACACAGTACCTGCCATCAAGGTACTGCTCACAGTCAAGCAACACAGTACCTGTCATCAAGGTACTGCTCACAGTCAAGCAACACAGTACCTGTCATCAAGGTACTGCTCACAGTCAAGCAACACAGTACCTGTCATCAAGATACTGCTCACAGTCAAGCAACACAGTACCTGTCATCAAGGTACTGCTCACAGTCAAGCAACACAGTACCTGTCATCAAGGTACTGCTCAGTCAAGCAACACAGTACCTGTCATCAAGGTACTGCTCACAGTCAAGCATCACAGTACCTGCCATCAAGGTACTGCTCACAGTCAAGCAACACAGTACCTGTCATCAAGGTACTGCTCACAGTCAAGCAACACAGTACCTGTCATCAAGGTACTGCTCACAGTCAAGCAACACAGTACCTGTCATCAAGGTACTGCTCACAGTCAAGCAACACAGTACCTGTCATCAAGGTACTGCTCACAGTCAAGCAACACAGTACCTGTCATCAAGGTACTGCTCACAGTCAAGCAACACAGTACCTGTCATCAAGGTACTGCTCACAGTCAAGCAACATAGTACCTGTCATCAAGGTACTGCTCACAGTCAAGCAACACAGTACCTGTCATCAAGGTACTGCTCACAGTCAAGCAACACAGTACCTGTCATCAAGGTACTGCTCACAGTCAAGCAACACAGTACCTGTCATCAAGGTACTGTTCACAGTCAAGCAACACAGTACCTGTCATCAAGGTACTGCTCACAGTCAAGCAACATAGTACCTGTCATCAAGGTACTGCTCACAGTCAAGCAACACAGTACCTGTCATCAAGGTACTGCTCACAGTCAAGCAACACAGTACCTGTCATCAAGGTACTGCTCACAGTCAAGCAACACAGTACCTGTCATCAAGGTACTGCTCACAGTCAAGCAACACAGTACCTGTCATCAAGGTACTGCTCACAGTCAAGCAACACAGTACCTGTCATCAAGGTACTGCTCACAGTCAAGCAACACAGTACCTGCCATCAAGGTACTGCTCACAGTCAAGCAACATAGTACCTGTCATCAAGGTACTGCTCACAGTCAAGCAACACAGTACCTGTCATCAAGGTACTGCTCACAGTCAAGCAACACAGTACCTGTCATCAAGGTACTGCTCACAGTCAAGCAACACAGTACCTGTCATCAAGGTACTGTTCACAGTCAAGCAACACAGTACCTGTCATCAAGGTACTGCTCACAGTCAAGCAACACAGTACCTGTCATCAAGGTACTGCTCACAGTCAAGCAACACAGTACCTGTCATCAAGGTACTGCTCACAGTCAAGCAACACAGTACCTGTCATCAAGGTACTGCTCACAGTCAAGCAACACAGTACCTGTCATCAAGGTACTGCTCACAGTCAAGCAACACAGTACCTGTCATCAAGGTACTGCTCACAGTCAAGCAACACAGTACCTGTCATCAAGGTACTGCTCACAGTCAAGCAACACAGTACCTGTCATCAAGGTACTGCTCACAGTCAAGCAACACAGTACCTGTCATCAAGGTACTGCTCACAGTCAAGCAACATAGTACCTGTCATCAAGGTACTGCTCACAGTCAAGCAACACAGTACCTGTCATCAAGGTACTGCTCAGAGTCAAGGGCAATGTTTGCGGCTTCCACTGAGACTCACATAAAGGATAAGTTTGACAATGGAATATGGATCCCAGATGCAACAGAGTAAACAGGCAAGAAGGGGATGGGGGGGGGGCTGTTGTGTCACAGAATAGTTCATTTGCTCGGAACTACTAAACACTGAAATGATGCAGTTGAAGTTTTTGCAGTAAAGATTGAAAAGCTAAACCTTGTCATTGTGGTTGTATACAAACCTCGGGATGCAACTTGACAACAATTCCAGGAACAGCTCTTGAAATCTGACCACTACCTAGACGATCTCTCAACTCCTGCCTCAGACATCTTGCTGCTGAGGGATTTTAACTGAAGACAACTAAAGTAGAGGAATATAGCAAGTAATGTTTTAGCAGAGATCACAACAAGGAGGCAACTAAGACCAAAATTCACACGCACATGAGCTATTAAATCTCTGTAATAAATTTGCTTTAAACCAACAAATAATAGAATCAACAAGTGTGGAAAATACACTAGACCTCATATTCACCCGCAGCTCGATCGTTAGCGCACTCAGCTCACACACTGAGGTCTGGAGTTCGAATCTCCGGTACGGCTGGAAAAAATTAAGGACGTGTTATCGTAAGATATCTGCTGTCCATGTTCACCCATCAGTATAAAATGGAAACCTGGGTGTTAGTTGACTGGTGTGGGTCGCATCCTGGGTGTTAGTTGACTGGTGTGGGTCGCATCCTGGGACAAAACTGACCAAATTTGCCCGAAATGATCAGCATAACAAGCAGCTTTCTAAATAGTAGTATGTAATTGATGTCAGTTAGGCCTGTATACCTTGTACATGTACTGGTAGTAAATAAAGATATTATTATTATTATTATTATTATTATTATTATTATTATTATTATTATTATTGTTATTATTATTATTATTATTATTATTATTATTATTATTATTATTATTATTATTATTATTATTATTGTTATTATTATTATTATTATTATTATTATTATTATTATTATTATTATTATTATTGTTATTATTATTATTATTATTATTATTATTATTATTGTTATTATTATTATTATTATTATTATTATTATTATTATTATTATTATTATTATTATTATTAACAATGATGATTTAATACGAAATGTAACAGTATCAAATACAATACACTCAGACCACAACGAAGAAGAGGTACATGGAGACATGTATGTGCAGGACTCCTGACCAGTAATACGTGATCAGTTATTAGGTTACTTCACCAAAGTGAAGTGGCACCTTGCTAAAGAAAGTGGCACCTTGCTAAAGAAAGTGGCACCTTGCTAAAGAAAGTGGCACCTTGCTAAAGAAAGCGGCAGTTCATAGCAATGAGGGAAAAGTGCTGTCATGAATCGAGTCATGGTTCGCCAATAGGAAACAGAGTGTGCATAAATGGGGTTAAATCTGAGTGGGGATCTGTAACAAGTGACGTTCCACAGGGATCAGTTTTAGGCCCGTTGTTGTTTATAATATATATAAATGACCTTGACGAGGGAATTAATAGTGATATAAGCAAATTCGCTGGTGACACGAAGATAGGTAGGATAATCAATTCAGACGTAGAATGTCACGGAACTTCAGGAGGATTTAGACAAACTCAGTTCGTGGTCAGAAAAGTAGCAGACGCCGTTCAATGTAGATAAATGCAAAGTTCTGAAACTCAGGAATTTTCATAACCCTAGCACCTACCAGCTTAATAATGTTGAACTCATCTGTACAGAATGTGAAAAGGACTTGGGGGTTATGGTAAGCAGCAACCTTAAACCAAAACAGCAATGCCTAAGCGTACGTAATAAGACAAACAGATTACTGGGATTTATATCAAGAAGTATAAACAACAGAAGTCCAGCGGTTATACTACAGCTTTATACATCATTAGTAAGGCCTCACCTAGATTATGCAGCTCAATTCTGGTCTCCATATTACAGAATGGACATAAATTAGTTAGAAAAACATTCAGCGTGGAATGACTAAATTAATACATAGCATTAGAAATCTTCCTTATGAAGAAAGATTGAAGACTCTTAAGTTACATTCACTTGTTAGACGAAGAATGAGCGGAAGATAGGTATTAATAAAGGGAATATAAATAAGGTCTTGAGGATATCTCTCCAAGAGAGAATTTGCAATAAAGGATTCAAATTAGACAAGTTTAGATTTAGAAAGAATGTAGGAAAGTATTTATAATATGAATATATAGAGATTATGGTATATAGAGATTATATTAATCTATAATTAATAGAATTTGGGAAGAATTTAATAGTACATTGGACAAATACTATTATAAAAATGTATATATATGTATATATATATATATATATATATATATATATATATATATATATATATATATATATATATATATATATATATATATATATATATATATATATATAAATATATGTATGTGTGTGTGTGTGTGTGTGTACCCACTTTTTTGTACTCACCTGTTTGTGGTTGCAGGGGTAGAGTCATAGCTCCTGGTCCCACCTCTCCACTATTGCTACTAGGTCCTCTCTCTCCCTGCTCCATGAGCTTTTTCAAACCTCGTCTTAAAACTATGTATGGTTCCTGCCTCCACTACGTCGTTTTCTAGGCTATTCCACTTCCTGACAACTCTGTGACTGAAGAAATACTTACTAACATTCCTTTGACTCAGGAGTCTTCAACTTCAGGTCACCATGCGTCACTCACACCTCACTCTCCGCCTATATATATAATGCCTTTCTACCTCTGTATGTTAGAAGTGATCAAGGTCCCAGGACCGAAACGTTTTCTAATAAATATGTCATAGTGTTTGCTTACGTGTTTTTCTGAACCAACTTGTCGGTATTTATTACCAAGGTTTATACCAGTCTTCAACTTCAAATTGTAACCCCTTGTTTCTGTGTCCCATCTCTGGAACATTCTGTCATTGTCCACTTTGTCAATTCCTCCTCTCTTCCAGAGTCGTCAGGCCCATTTCCCTTGACCTTTCTACGTGGGTCAATCCCCTTAGCTCGGGAACTATTCTTGTTGCAAACCTTTGCACTTTCTCTAATTTCTTGACATGCTTGACTAGGTGTGGATAGTAAATTAGTGCTGCATACTCCAATATGGGCTGACGTATATGGTGTACAGAGTCTTGAACGATTCCTTGCTGAGATATCGGAACGCTATTCTTAGGTTTGCCAGACGCCCGTACGCTGCAGCAGTTATCTGATTGATGTGCGCCTCAGGAGATATGCTCGGTATTATACTCACCCCAAGATCTTTTCCCTTGAGTGAGGTTTGCTGTGTTTGGTCACCTAAACTATACTCTGTCTGAGGTCTTCTTAGCCCTTCCCCAATCTTCATGACTTTGCATTTGGCAGGGTTAAATTCAAGGAGCCAGTCCTGTCCAGGACTCTTTGTAGTCCTGCCTGATTCTCGACCGCTTTAATTCCCATTAACTTCACATCATCTGCAAACAGGAACACTTCTGAGACTATCCCTTCCGATAAATCATTCACATATATCAAGAACAGCACAGGTCGTAGGATTGATCTCTGTGGAACCCCATTCATTACAGGCGCCCTCTCTAACACCTCGTCACGTACCATGACTCGTTGTTGCCTCCCTGTCAGTTATTCTCTGTCAGATATTCCTGTTATGTGTACCTGATCCTCTAGCTAT
Source organism: Cherax quadricarinatus (assembly GCF_038502225.1). NCBI lineage: Eukaryota > Metazoa > Arthropoda > Malacostraca > Decapoda > Parastacidae > Cherax > Cherax quadricarinatus. The sequence goes on along the minus strand of NC_091311.1, from coordinate 4,335,179 downwards.
TGCATTAACCTCTTGTGAGGAACTGTATCGAAGGCCTTCTTGCAGTCAAAAAAAAAAAAAAAAAAAAAAAAGAGCAGTCTATCCACCCCTCTCTCTCTTGTCTTACTTCTGTCACCTTGTCATAAAACTCCAGTAGGTTTGTGACTCAGGATTTTCCTTCCTTGAAACCGTGCTGGTTGTCGTTTATAACCTTGTGTCTTTCTAGGTGCCCCACCAATCTCCACCTGATCATCTTCTTCATGACTTTTCTTGCTATGCACGTCACTGACACAGGTCTGTCTCTTTTCTTCGTGTCTATCTCTTATCTTAAAAATTGGGACGACATTCGCCATCTTCCATACCTCAGGTAGTTGCCTAGTTTCAATGGTTGTGTTAAAGATTTTTGTTATTGGCATACACAGCATCTCTGGTACCTATTTAAGGACCCACGGAGAGATGTTGTCTGGTCCCACCGCCTTTGAGGTGTCAAGTTCACATAGCAGCTTCTTCACCTCCTCCTTGGTTATGTGTACCTCATCCAACACTTGTTGGTGTACCTCCCTGTTCTGAATTCCTGGAGTCCTACCTGTTTCCACTGTAAATACTTGTTTAAATCTCATGTTGAGCTCCTCACATACCTCTTGGTCGTTCCTTGTGAACTTCCCATCATCCTTCCTCAGTCTGATTACCTGGTCCTTGACTTTTGTTTTACTCCTGATGTGGCTATACAACAGCTTCGGGTCAGACTTTAATTTTAATGCTATGTCATTTTCATATTGTCTCTGAGCCTCCCTTCTTATCTGTGTATATTCGTTTCTGGTTCTTCGGCTAATTTCTTTATTTTCCTGGGTCCTTTGTCTTCTGTACTATTTCCATTCTCTACCACACTTAGTTTTTTCCTCCCTACACCTTGGGGTGAACCAAGGACTCGTTCTGTCTTCCCATTATTTCTGTTGCCCGGTGGCCTGGTGGCTAAAGCTCCCGCTTCACACACGGAGGGCCCGGGTTCGATTCCCGGCGGGAAAAGCCTTCGACAAGTGTGACCATGGCGTAATAGCGCACAAAATGCGTGCTAAAGGAATAACAGGAAAAGTCGGTCGATGGATCTATAATTTCCTCACCTAACAGAACACAGAGAGTAGTCGTCAACAGAGTAAAGTCCGAGGCAGCTACGGTGAAAAGCTCTGTTCCACAAGGCACAGTACTCGCTCCCATCTTGTTCCTCATCCTTATATCCGACATAGACAAGGATGTCAGCCACAGCACCGTGTCTTCCTTTGCAGATGACACCCGAATCTGCATGACAGTGTCTTCCATTGCAGACACTGCAAAGCTCCAGGCAGACATCAACCAAATCTTTCAGTGGGCTGCAGAAAACAATATGAAGTTCAACGATGAGAAATTTCAATTACTCAGATATGGTAAACATGAGGAAATTAAATCTTCATCAGAGTACAAAACAAATTCTGGCCACAAAATAGAGCGAAACACCAACGTCAAAGACTTGGGAGTGATCATGTCGGAGGATCTCACCTTCAAGGACCATAACATTGTATCAATCGCATCTGCTAGAAAAATGACAGGATGGATAATGAGAACCTTCAAAACTAGGGAGGCCAAGCTCATGATGACACTCTTCAGGTCACTTGTTCTATCTAGGCTGGAATATTGCTGCACACTAACAGCACCTTTCAAGGCAGGTGAAATTGCCGACCTAGAAAATGTACAGAGAACTTTCACGGCGCGCATAACGGAGATAAAACACCTCAATTATTGGGAGCGCTTGAGGTTCCTAAACCTGTATTCCCTGGAACGCAGGAGCTCCGGAGAGATACATGATTATATACACCTGGAAAATCCTAGAGGGACTAGTACCGAACTTGCACACGAAAATCACTCATTACGAAAGCAAAAGACTTGGCAGACGATGCACCATCCCCCCAATGAAAAGCAGGGGTGTCACTAGCACGTTAAGAGACCATACAATAAGTGTCAGGGGCCCGAGACTGTTCAACTGCCTCCCAGCACACATAAGGGGGATTACCAACAGACCCCTGGCAGTCTTCAAGCTGGCACTGGACAAGCACCTAAAGTCAGTTCCGGATCAGCCGGGCTGTGGCTCGTATGTTGGTTTGCGTGCAGCCAGCAGCAACAGCCTGGTTGATCAGGCTCTGATCCACCAGGAGGCCTGGTCTCAGACCGGGCCGCGGGGGCGTTGACCCCCGGAACTCTCTCCAGGTAAACTCCAGGTGGAAACATTCCGACACGTTTCCTTACACCTGTTGTCCTGTTCACCTAGCAGCAAATAGGTACCTGGGTGTTAGTCGACTGGTGTGGGTCGCATCCTGGGGGACAAGATTAAGGACCACAATGGAAATAAGTTAGACAGTCCTCGATGACGCACTGACTTTCTTGGGTTATCCTGGGTGGCTAACCCTCCGGGGTTAAAAATCCGAACGAAATCTTATCTTATCTTATCTCTTATCTTATCTTAACAAACCTCTCCTCTGCCTCCTTGCATTTTGTTGCCACATAGTCCATCATTTCTTTTACTGGTTTTCCTGTCAGTTCTCTCTCCCACTGAACGTCTTGCAAGAAGTTCGTCATGCCTGTGTAGTCCCCCCTTTTGTAGTTTGTTTTTCCCGTGTATTCCTGCTACTCTATCCACTTGTGCCCAACTATGTAACCAAAGCACAAGACAACATGATCACTAGCTCCAAGGGGCCTTTCGTATGTGATATCTTCGATGTCCAAACTACTCAAGGTGAATACTAGGCCCAGTCTTGCTGGGTCATCCTCACCTCTCTCTCTCTCTCTCTCTCTCTCTCTCTCTCTCTCTCTCTCTCTCTCTCTCTCTCTCTCTCTCTCTCTCTCTCTCTCTCTCTCTCTCTGGTAGTGTTTCTAACATGATGCATGAGGTTTTCCAGTACCACATCCATCATCTTGGCTTCCATGTTTGGAGACCCCCATGAGGCTCACGGTTTTCCCAGTTAATCTTGTGATGGAAATCACCCATAACAAGTAACTTTACTCTTCCCATGTGAGGTGCACTATCAGTACAGTGGAGGTGCACTATCAGTACAGTGGAGGTGCACTATCAGTACAGTGGAGGTGCACTATCAGTACAGTGGAGGTGCACTATCAGTACAGTGGAGGTGCACTATCAGTACAGTGGAGGTGCACTATCAGTACAGTGGAGGTGCACTATCAGTACAGTGGAGGTGCACTATCAGTACAGTGGAGGTGCACTATCAGTACAGTGGAGGTGCACTATCACTTCTAACACGAGGGGAAACTATTGTTAGGTTCTTCAGAGAGACACAAGTTAGTCATAAGCGTTAAACGAATTTTTATATTATTTAATATTTTCTTTATCCAGTAACAATATGTTAATTAATGTCCTTGAATCATTCTTTAGTAGTTATCTTATAATAACGAATAAGTTTTTAATGACTCGTTATATTTAACCTATGCTGTAAATTTTGATGGCACAAGTTAAATAAACAGTTCTTGTAATTATATTTTCCAGTAACAAAATCCTGACGTGCAATCTCTATTTCCACTTTACATTTGTAATTTGCATATCCATGTTACATAAGAACACCGTCATCTGTCTCGGTGACAGACCCAACACATTTTTTATTCTCCAGTGTAATAGCTTTAGTTCGCTAACAGACACCAAATTAAAAATTGGGTCGAGTCGTATAATCCTTTTGGACAATTGCGATTTGTATGAGGTACTTGCTTTATCCTGTGACACGGATCATAAAACAAACCCTCCAACTTTATCTTCTAAGCTTTTCTGTGGAAAATCTATACTTCATTTACTCGTTTTTTTTTATACACGTGAAGATAACATCACATCAGTACAGATTATATAATTAATTTATGTATCTCATTAAATCAGAGAATCACTGGTGGTTTTACCTCATTTATAAAATTCTGCCCCACTCGATTAATCTGCCAAAGTAGAAAGTAGCTGAAGGATAATAGAATCAGCGTTCCTCCGTTCACCAGGAGTCCCCGAAGTACACCATAAGACGTAGCGGTGGCCAGGATCAGAGACACCAGAAGTAACAAGCTAATCCCGTGGAAAAAGTATGCAGCAATTTTCTCCCGCAGAGCCTCGACCTGCGGATATTATACATAAGTAAGTCTTAAGCATAACACATGTTTTGATTTCTAGTCATGAAAAAGAGGAGAAAAATCTCGCTCTGTGTCCATTCAGAACCTAAAAATTTATAATTTTTTGTTTGTCAGTGTAATCAACAAAACTGTTTTAATAAATGAATCATGAGAGATGAAAACTAAGAAAACCTAATGAAGAAAAAGTATTTTTTTATTTTTCACTTGTACTATCCTCACTATAGTTAATAAATATGTTTCAGCAACAGACAAAGCTGGATCCTAGTCATGGAATTTACTAGTGACTGGCTATTATGCAGGACATTGTCGAAAATATGTGTATAAGAAAGGGCTCCATATATAATGTCAGTTTGCGTTTTTTTTTCTGAAACCAGACGTGTATTAGTAGTGAAGAACAGCCAGGACAGGAGTAGGAGAGGTGTGTATGTGGCAGAAATGGAAGAGCGGCGGCTGGAGCAAGACGTCATAAGAGGTCATGATTTGGTGTTTCTCTAAGTTGGGGGTGGGGTGATTTTGGGTAAATTTATGCCATAGATTGGTTAATAACTTTTGTATGTACTCAACTAATTTTTCCTGTAAGGCCCTAGTGTGCAGGGGCCTGTGTAGTGAAGAGTACAGATAATAATGCTTTGCTTGCAGGCTAAGAGACCGGCAGAAATGGACGGGGGAGGGGTCAGAGCCCCACTGTTTATGTGTTAACTCATAACACTGTTATTGTAATATGTAGAGAGTAGATTGTACGTTGTATATTTAAGTTTTCTATTAATTATTTTTATTAATATATCGTCCGTTTCCCACCAAGGCAGGGTGGCACGAAAAAGAAAAACTTTCATAATCATTCACTGCATCACTGTCTTGCCAGAGGCGTGCTCACACTGCAGTTATAAAGCACCAACATTAACACCCTTCCTTCAGAGTGCCAGCACTCTACTTCCCAACTCCAGGACTCAAGTCCAGCCTGCTGGCTTCCCTGAATCCCTTCATAAATGTTACGTTGCTAACACTCCAACAGCACATCAAGTCCTAAAAACCATTTGTCTCCATTTGCTCTTGTAAAACACACTCACGTGCACTTGCTGGAAGTCGCAGCCCCTCGCACACAAAACCTCCTTTACCCCATCCCCCCATCCTTTCCTAGGCCGACCAATACCCCGCCTTTCCTCCACTACAGATTTATACACTCTCGAAGTCATTCTATTTCGTTCCATCTTCTCTACATGTCCAAACCATCTCAATAACCCTTTCTCAGCCCTCTGGATAATAGTTTCGGTAATCCTGCACCTCCAGCTAATCTCTAAACTGCCGATTCTATGCATTATATTCACACCACACATTGCCCTCGGACACAACATTTCCACTGCCTCCAGCCTTCTCCTTGTTGTAACATTCACCACCCATGTCTCACACCCATACAGGAGAATTGGTATAACTATTTACTCTCATACATTCCCCTCTTTGCTTTCTTGGGTAAAGTTTTTTGTCTCCACAGACTCCTCAGTGCACCACTCATCTTTTCCCCTCGTTAATTCTATGATTCACCTCATCCTTCATAGACCCATCTGCTGACACGTCCACTCCCAAATATCTAAATACATTCACCTCCTCCATACTCTCTCCCTCCAATCTGATATCCAGTTTTCCATTACCTAATTTTTTGTTATCCTCATCACCTTACTCTTTCCTATATTCATTTTTAATTTTCTTCTTTTACACACCCTACCAAACTCATCCACCAACCTCTGCAACTTCTCTTCAGAATCTCCCAAAAGCACAGTGTCATCAGCAAAGAGCAACTGTGACAACTCCCACTTTGTAAAGTAAAAGGACACGAGTGCAACTAATGTGACATTTTTATTGTGGCAACGTTTCGCTCTCCAGGTGCTTTGTCAAGCCGTAATGGCTTGACAAAGCTCCTGGAGAGCGAAATGTTGCCACAATAAAAATGTCACATTAGTTGCACTTGTGCCCTTTTACTTTACATATTGTCGGTAATTCTACCAACATTATTACAACTCCCACTTTGTGTTAGATTCTTTACCTTTTAACCCCACACCTCTTGCCAACATCCGAGCATTCTTACAACTCCATCTATGAATATATTGAACAACCATGGTGACATCACACATCCTTGTCTAAGGCCTACTTTTACTGGGAAATAATCTCCCTCTCGCCTACATACTCTAACCTGAGCCTCACTATCCTCGTATAGATTCTTCACTGTTTACAATAACCTACCTCCTAATCCACACAGTTGCAGCATCTGCCACATTGTCCTCCTATCCTCCCTGTAATACGCCTTTGTAAAATCCATAAGTGCCACAAAAACCTCTTTAACCTTCTTTAAATACTGCTCAACTATATGTTTCACTGCAAACACTTGGTCCACACACCCCCTACCCTTCCTAAAGCCTCCTTGTTCATCTGCGATCCTGCTCTCCATCTTACTCTTAGTTCTGTCATTAATAACTCTACCATTCATTTTACCAGGTATACTCAACAGACTTCTTCCCCTATAATTTTTGCACTCTCTTTTGTCCCCTTTACCATTATACAAAAGAACTATGCATGCTCTCTGCCAGTCTCTATGTACCTTACCCTCTTCCATACATTTATTAAATAAAAACACTAATCACTCCAAAACTCTATCCTCACCTGTTTTTGACATTTCTATCTTTATCCCATCAATCCCAGCTGCTTTACCCCCTTTCATTCTATCCACTGCCTCACGGACTTCCATCACACTCACAATTGGTTCTTCCTCACTCCAGGTAAGATTTTATTCTTCCTTGCCATATGCACGAAATCACAGCTTCCCTATCTTCATCAACATTTATCAATTCCTCATAATTTTCCCTCCACCTTCCCCATACCTCTGACTCTGTTTAATAACTCTCCTCTCCTATTTATAACTAACGAATCCATTCGTTCCCTAGGCTTTGTCAACTTATTAGTCTCACTCCAAAACTTTTTATTTTCAACAAAATGTGTAGATAACATCTCACCCACTCTCACATTTGCTCTCTTTTTACATTGCTTCACCACTCTCTTAACATCTCTTTTTCTCTCTACATACTCCTCCCTTCTTGCATCACTTCTACTTTGTAAAAACCTGTCATATACTAACTTTTTCTCCCTTACTACTCTCTTTACATCATCATTCCACCAATCGCTCTTCTTCCCTCCTGCACCCACTTTCCTGTAACCACAAACTTCTGCTGAACACTCTAACACTATATTCTTAAACTTACCCTATACTTCTTCTATCTCATTGCCTATACTCACACTAGCCCACCTGTCTTCCAACAGTTGTTAATTTCTTAACCTAACTGCCTCCTCCTTTAATTTATAAACCTTCACTTCTCACTTACTTGCTGCTTTGTTTTTCCTTGCATCCCATCTACCTTTTACTCTCAGTGTAGCTACAACTAAAAAGTGATGTTATATATTTGTGGCCCCTCTATAAACATGTACATCCTGAAGTCTACCCAACATTCTTTTGTCTACCAATACATAGTCCAACAAACTACTGTCATTACGCCCTACATCATATCTTGTATACTTATTTATCCTTTTTTTTTGTAAAATATGTGTTACTTATAACCAAACCCCTTTCTGTACAAAGTTCAATCAAATGCTCCCCATTTTCATATACACCTGGCACCCCAAATTTACCTACCACACCCTCTCTAAACCCTTCTACTTAAGCATTTAGGTCCCCTAGCACAATTACTCTCTCACTTGGCTCAAAAGTTCCTACACACTCGTTTAACATCTCCCAAAATCTCTCTCTCCTCTACACTCCTCTCTTCTCCAGATGCATACACACTTATTATGACCCACTTTTCACATCCGACCCTTATTGTAATCCACATAATCCTTGAATTTATACATTTATACTCCCTCTTCTCTCTCCAAAACTGATCCTTCAACATTATTGCTACCCCTTCCTTAGCTCTAACTCTCTCAGATACTCCTGACTTAATCCCATTTATTTCTCCACACTGAAACTCCCCTACCCCCTTCAGCTTTGTTTCACTTAAGGCCAGGACATCCAACTTCTTTTCATTCATAACATAGCAATCATTTCTTATCATCCGCACTACATCCATGCACATTCAAACATCCCAGTTTTAGAAAGTTTTTCTTTTTCTTGTTTATTCTAGTTTATACCGGAGAAGGGGTTACTAGCTCATTGCTCCCGGCATTTAGTCGCCTCCTACAATACGCGTGACTTACGGAGGAAGAACTCTGTTCCACTTCCCTGTGGAGATAAGCAGAAATGTACAAGAAAGGTATACAATACCGACAAGATGAAATTGAGACACACGTGCAACATCTGGGTATCTTTATTGTAGACGTTTCGCCATCCAGTGGCTTTATCAATACAAATTCCAGGACATAACTTGAAGACAGGAGAACTATGTACAGAAGATGAGGTAATCAGTCCCTCAACCTAGCAGTAGGTGCGAAGAGCACCATAGTCGTGGAGATTCTGAAGATTTCGCCACTGGATGGCGAAACGTCTACAATAAAGATACCCAGATGTTGCACGTGTGTCTCAATTTCATCTTGTCGGTATTGTATACCTTTCTTGTACAACCTGTCAGACACTGCAACATCATGGAATCTTGATTCTAAGGACATGTACATAATCTTCACGACTACGACAACTACTACTACAACTAACCCATCTCTTTGGGTAGAACCTACTTCCACTGGGGAATCCCAGTGACTATGCCCTCGTCTGCTACACGTCCCATTTCCACCTGACGTTACTATATAAGCGTCAGGCGCCTTGCTTCTGCTTCAGAATCTCCACGACTATGGTGCTGTTCGCACCTACTCCTAGGTTGAGGGACTGATTACCTCATCTTCTGTACATAGTTCTCCTGTCTTCAAGTTATGTTTTGGAATTTGTATTGATAAAGCCACTGGATGGCGAAACGTCTACAATAAAGATACCCAGATGTTGCACATGTGTCTCAATTTCATAAGCAGAAATAAGCAAGAACAGGAACTAGGAAGAAAATTGAAAAAAAAAAAAAAAGCCCAGAGGGGTTAGTATATATATACTTGTACATGCATGTGTAGTTTGACCAAAGTGTAAGTAGAATCAGCAAGATGTGCCTGCAACCTTGCATGTTTATGAGGCAGAAAAAGACACCAGTTATATTTTTGTATATTTAGTTTTTCTGTCGTTCCTTATTATAAATATAAGTATTAACCATTTCATTAACGTTTTTTTTTTTGTGAAGAAACAAGCTTGGCCCTGGACTGGTGAATGTGGCTTCAATATTTTAAATTCCCCTAGACAGGATGTTGACCCCTAGGTGCCACCATTTATTTTTACTTGGAATATTTCCTTATACATTTTATGAGATTATGAATCTGTGTTGTTTGAAATTCAGTCTTAAGGCTTGTCCCTGGGATATGTTTGTACAAACAGTGATCTTTTCACATACCAGTAGACGTTTAAAAGAAACTCTGTCACTAGAACAATATGAATATAGGAAATGTAATCTATTGCTCCCACTTTCGGTCCAGCGGGTTAGAATGTCATGTGGTTGTCGCCCACTACGAGGCGGGCCAAAATGACATGGGTTCAAATTCTCGGCAAGTCGCATTGTTGTTGTTGAATGAATACCACTCGTTCATGGTTACAATAATATATATATATATATATATATATATATATATATATATATATATATATATATATATATATATATATATATATATATATATATATATATATATATATATATATATATATATATATATATATATAACTATATGTGTGTGTGTGTGTGTGTGTGTGTGTGTGTGTGTGTGTGTGTGTGTGTGTGTGTGTGTGCGTGTGTGTGTGTGTGTGTGTGCGTGTTTGTGTGTACTCACCTAATTGTAGTTGCAGGGGTCGATTCATAGCTCCCGGCCCCGCCTCTTCACAGAACGCTACTAGGTCCTCTCTCTCCCTGCTCTTTGAGCTTTATCATACCTCGTCTTAAAGCTATGTATGGTTCCTGCCTCCACTACATCGCTCGCCAGACTGTTCCACTTCCTGACCACTCTATGTCTGAAGAAATATTTCCTAACATCCCTTTGACTCATCTGATTCTTCAACTTCCAATTCTGAGCCCATGTTTCTGTGTCCCCTCTCTGGAACATATTGTCTCTGTCCACCATGTCTATTCCACGCAGTATTTTACATGTCGTTATCATGTCTCCCCTATCCTTCCTGTCCTCCAGTGTCGTCAGGCCGATTTCCCTCAACTTTTCTTCATAGGACATTCCCCTTAGCTCTGGAACTAACCTTGTCGCAAACCTTCGCACTTTCTCTAATTTCTTAATGGGCTTGACCCGGTGCGGGTTCCAAACTGGTGCTGCATACTTCAGTATGGGCCTGACGTACACGGTGTACAGTGTCTTGAAAGATTCCTTACTTAGGTATCAGAATGCTAATCTCAGGTTTGCCAGGCGCCCATATGCTGCAGCAGTTATCTGGTTGATGTGTGCTTCCGGAGACGTGTTCGGTATTATAGTCACGCCAAGATCTTTCTCCTAGAGCGAGGATTGCAGGCGTTGGCCACCTAGCCTATACTCTGTCTGCGGTCTTCTTTGACCTTCTCCGATCTTCATGACTTTGCATTTGGCAGGGTTGAATTCGAGAAGCCAGTTGCTGGACCACATGTCCAGCCTGTCCAGGTCCCTTGAAGGCCTACCTGATCCTCACCTGATTTAATTCTCCTCATTAATTTCACATCATCTGCGAACAGGGACACCTCTGAGTCTATCCCATCCATTATGTCATTCACATATACCAAAAATACCACTGGTCCTAGGACCGACCCCTATGGGACCCTGCTCGTCACAGGTGCCCACTGTGATACCTCATCACGTACCATGACTCGTTGTTACCTCCCTGTCAGGTATTCTCTGTTCCATTGAAGTGCCCTTCCAGTTATACGCACCTGATCCCCTAGTTTCTGCACTAATCTCTTGTGAGGAACTGTGTCGAAAGCCTTCTTGCAGTCCAAAAAGATGGAATTAACCCACCCCTCTCTCTCATCTCTTCTGTTACTTTATCATAAAACTCCAGAAGGTTTGTGACACAGGATTTGCCTTCCATGAAACCGTGCTGGTTGTCATTTATACTTTTGTTCCGTTCCAGGTGCTCCACCACTCTCCTCCTGATAATTTTCTCCGTGACTTTGCATACTATACACGCCAGTGACACTGGTCTGTAGTTTAACGCCTCTTTTCTGTCTCCTTTTTTAAAAATGGGAACCATATTTGCCGTCTTCCATACCTC
>NC_091311.1:4283745-4313745 GCF_038502225.1 Cherax quadricarinatus | reverse complement strand
GAACTTTTCTTTGTCAGAGGAAAGAAAGTCTCCCTGATAACATTGTGTATACATAGTGTATAGTGTATACTACAGTGACTCCCTAGTATATAGATGATAAAGGCTAAAGTGTCATTTGAAAACAGGTGAATTTGTAAAAGTGATAAGCCTATAGAGTCAGGTGCCAGAAGTCGCCAGAAACTTACCACAGGTCAGCTGTTTTTAATAATCTTCCTGGCCTGCTAGTGTACTCGCATATAATCTAGTGATACCAGTGAATAGCAGAATACAGTGTTGTAGTAGCAACTAACCAGTATTATAATGGTACTTAGTGGAGTGGAGTGACTATCATTAGTTTCTTTTTTCTTGAAATACCAGACGTATACTGTGAATCTCATATAACCTGTAGTTACCAGCGGTCGCAATATACACAACGAGAAGCAATTATTACTACAGAAAAAGCGTCCTTCCTCCAAAATTTCCACCAGTCAACTATAGTGATAATATAGCATTTATTGTGGTGGAGACGGAAAAAACCTAGAAAAGCTAGATACAGCGATTGATAAACAAGTGTTGAGGCTCGACCGTTCGTCACTGTAGGAGCTGCCTGCAATCACCGGTTCTTCAACATGCAAGTTACACTTTTGTATCACTCAAATCACATATTACTCGGGTAGATAATTTCCAGTAGATCCTTCATGTTCTAAATAAGTGACCCACTGATCAGATCAGACTGGTCCGAACCCTTGACCGGTTTCAAACGGATTCGTTGGACAATAAAGCAGACTGTAAATGGATGGGGTTGTAGGAGCCCTTATCAAACACAAACAATAAATATAAATCAGGAACGTACACGGTAAGCTGTCCAATATACAAGTACAGTTAGAAATAGAAATACAAATAGCTAGAGCTTCATTTAAGGAGGTTATTAATAGAGTATTCAAGAGATTGCTAGTAGAATTACAGTAAATCAACCATTCAAATCATTATGAAGCTCTGTGTAGTCTGCAATCAATCAAACAAACGGGCTTCCACATGGATAAATTGTCATTTTTGTGGAAATTGGTGTCACGCCCCTTGTGCAGATATCCAAGAACTAGCTACAAGCAGTATTAAAACAGGGAAGTGTTTTTGGGTATGCCCAAATGAGATAAATCTGTGGACTAAAATCACAAGGGTATTAAAAAAGGATAACATCAAAGCTGCTTTCATAGACAACCTGGAAGCTTTCTACAACAGATGGGAACATAAAAAGTCTGGGCTGAATGGTACTGCCCATGATACTGGCCATGTAGTCAGAAACTGTAAGGCTGGAGGTGATGTCCTGGTAGTCAGTAAATGTGGGGCTGATAGTGCTGTCCTGGGAGACAGTAATGGTGAAGCTGGAGGTGCTGTCCTGGGAGACAGTAATGGTGAAGCTGGAGATTTTGTCCAGGTAGTCCGGAATTATATGCAGGAAGGAATACATATAAATGACCTCATAGGGGACAGGAGCCGTAGTGGGGAAACAAGTGTAGTCAAAAACAAGATAAAACCAATATTGCAAACTAGAAATATCACAGGAAATAGCAAACAAGAGGACTCCACTAGCAATAGTGAGGATATATTACCAAAAACAACTGGTGGGAGCTCCATTGTTGGTGCTAGGGAGGATAGGAATAAGACAGGTAAACATGCACCAACAGGGAATAATGTCACAGAAATCCAAGGCAAACGGAAACCAAGCCTGTGCACATACTATGCACTTGGTATCTGCAGACATGGGAAATCTGGAAAAACAGACGGGACGTGCAACTATGACCACCCTAGAAAATGCCGTGCCCAAATGACAACAGGAAAATGCAAACTCCCTTCCTGTAAGCTTTTTCACCCTGAAATGTGTACCTCTTCAGTACAGGAAAGACTGTGCTATAACTTAAATTGCCAGGCATACCATCTAAAGGGGACAAAAAGATACAAAACATCCAGGCCATGGGAAAACCTGGGTAGTCACAGCCACTTAAGAGGGAGAGGTTTTTTAGTGCCAGGAAGAAAAAAAACTAGCAGGAAATGGCAGAAATCGTACACCAAATCCAGTCATTCCTGGAGTGGAACCACAGTTGATGGCCTCCACTCCAAACCAACAGATACAGATACTAATGCCGGAAAAAAATCCCCCCCCCTAGTACCAAGAATACCACCAGTCCGATGACATTCTTCTTTGCAAATATACAGGGTCTAAAGCCAGCAACAAACAACAAAATACCTTTCATCCGTGGACTGCTTGCAGAGGCAAAGGCAATGTTCGCGGCTTTCACTGAGACCCACATAAAGGATCACTTGGACAACGAAATATGGATCCCAGGTTACAACCTATACAGATGTGACAGAGTGAACAGGCAAAAAAAAAGGGGGGGGGGTTGGCCTATACATTGCAGAGTCACTTGTTTGCACAGAACTGCTTAATGCCTCAAATGATGTAGTGGAAGTTTTAGCAGTAAAGATCGAGAACCAAAACCTAGTCATTGTGGTAGTCTACAAGCCTCCGGATGAAACATCCCAGCAATTCCAGGAACAGCTGTTAAAAATTGACCACTGTCTGGAAAATCTTCCAGCTCCTGCACCCAACATCTTGCTCCTGGGGGATTTCAACTTAAGGCACCTAAAATGGAGGAATATAGCAAATAATATTGTTGCAGTAATAACACCAGGAGGCAGCTCTGATGAAAACTCACACTCACACGAGCTTTTAAATCTTTGCACAAAATTCAATTTAAACCAGCAAATAATAGAGCCTACTAGACTGGAGAATACACTAGACTTCATCTTCACTAACAATGATGATCTGATAAGAAATGTCACCATATCAAAAACATTATACTCAGATCACAACATAATTGAGGTTCAGGCATGTATGCGCGGAGCCCCAGACCGACATAATGAGATTAGTCACGAGGGAGCATTCACCAAATTCAACTTCAATAACAAAAACATAAAGTGGGACCAAGTAAACCGAGTCCTAACCGATATAAGCTGGGAAGATATACTAAGCAACACAGACCCAAACTTATGCCTAGAACAGATTAACTTGGTGGCACTCGATGTATGCACAAGGCTTATTCCTCTAAGAAAAAGGAGGAGTAGATGTAAAATAGAAAGAGACAGGCGCTCCCTTTACAGGCGACGGAAAAGAATAACAGAGCGGCTAAAAGAGGTCAATATATCTGAAATGCGTAGGGAGACACTGGTCAGAGAAATAGCAAGCATCGAAATTAAGCTAAAGGAATCTTATAGGAGTCAGGAATCGCGGGAAGAACTAAAAGCCATAAATGAAATCGAAAGAAACCCAAAGTATTTCTTCTCCTATGCCAAATCAAAGTCGAGAACAACGTCCAGTATTGGGCCCCTTCTTAAACAAGATGGGTCCTACACAGATGACAGCAAGGAAATGAGTGAGCTACTCAAGTCCCAATATGACTCAGTTTTTAGCAAGCCGCTAACCAGACTGAGAGTCGAAGATCAAAATGAAATTTTTATTGGAGAGCCACAGAATTTGGTTAACACAAGCCTATCCGATGTTATCCTGACGCCAAATGACTTCGAACAGGGCCAGACTCATGGAACTCCGTGTTCATCAAGAACTGCAAGAAGCCCCAATCACGAGCCTTTACCATCCTATGGAGAGGGAGCATGGACACGGGGGTCGTCCCACAGTTACTAAAAAAAAAAAAAAACAGCCCCACTCCACACAGGGGGCAGTAAAGCAACAGCAAAGAACTACAGACCGATAGCACTAACATCCCATATCATAAAAATCTTTGAAAGGGTCCTAAGAAGCAAGATCACCACCCATCTAGAAACCCATCAGTTACACAACCCAGGGCAACATGGGTTTAGAACAGGTCGTTCCTGTCTGTCTCAACTATTGGATCACTACGACAAGGTTCTAGATGCACTAGAAGACAAAAAGAATGCAGATGTAATAAATACAGACTTCGCAAAAGCCTTCGACAAGTGTGACCATGGCGTAATAGCGCACAAAATGCGTGCTAAAGGAATAACAGGAAAAGTCGGTCGATGGATCTATAATTTCCTCACTAACAGAACACAGAGAGTAGTAGTCAACAGAGTAAAGTCCGAGGCAGCTACGGTGAAAAGCTCTGTTCCACAAGGCACAGTACTCGCTCCCATCTTGTTACTCATCCTCATATCTGACATAGACAAGGATGTCAGCCACAGCACCGTGTCTTCCTTTGCAGATGACACCCGAATCTGCATGACAGTATCTTCCATTGCAGACACTGTAAGGCTCCAGGCGGATGTCAACCAAATCTTTCAGTGGGCTGCAGAAAACAATATGAAGTTCAACGATGAGAAATTTCAATTACTCAGATATGGTAAACACGAGGAAATTAAATCTTCATCAGAGTACAAAACAAATTCTGGTCACAAAATAGAGCGAAACACCAACGTCAAAGACCTGGGAGTGATCATGTCGGAGGATCTCACCTTCAAGGGCCATAACATTGTATCAATCGCATCTGCTAGAAAAATGACAGGATGGATAATGAGAACCTTCAAAACTAGGGATGCCAAGCCCATGATGACACTCTTCAGGTCACTTGTTCTATCTAGGCTGGAATATTGCTGCACACTAACAGCACCTTTCAAGGCAGGTGAAATTGCCGACCTAGAAAATGTAGAGAGAACCTTCACGGCGCGCATAACGGAGATAAATCACCTCAATTACTGGGAGCGCTTGAGGTTCCTAAACCTGTATTCCCTGGAACGAAGGCGGGAGAGATACATGATTATATACACCTGGAAAATCCTAGAGGGACTAGTACCGAACTTGCACACAAAAATCACTCACTACGAAAGCAAAAGACTTGGCAGACGATGCAACATCCCTCCAATGAAATGCAGGGGTGTCACTAGCACGTTAAGAGACAATACAATAAGTGTCAGGGGCCCGAGACTGTTCAACTGCCTCCCAGCATACATAAGGGGGATTACCAACAGACCCCTGGCAGTCTTCAAGCTGGCTCTGGACAAGCACCTAAAGGCGGTTCCTGACCAGCCGGGCTGTGGCTCGTACGTTGGTTTGCGTGCAGCCAGCAGTAACAGCCTGGTTGATCAGGCTCTGATCCACCAGGAGTCCTGGTCACAGACCGGGCCGCGGGGGCGTTGACCCCCGGAACTCTCTCCAGGTAAACTCCAGGTATATCAATGCTTGTGGGACTTTTTTTAATGCTATAATATTCATCATTCCGGCTATGGGCACTGGTATGCCTAGAGACACTTCCTGTACCCTTCTTTCTTTCTCTCTCTCTCTCTCTCTCTCTCTCTCTCTCTCTCTCCTTCACTCACTCCAGTGAAGAAGCTTTTAGGGAATGTACTTACTTGGACGTCCCCTTCCTTTCTACAATTTTGCAAGCTCCTGATGATGTGTTGATTGCAACACAAAAGGCCTAGATCTATAATTCTACTCCTCCCATAGTTGTATCGCCTTTCTGAATGGATGGTTAAACATTTAATAGGCGCATATTAAAAATAATGTTGACTTTACTGAAAGGCTCCAGAAATTACATATTTCACACGACTTTACCCTGGTAAGTTTTGATGTCACTGCCCTATTTACCAGTGTCCCTGTCCCTGGCTTGCTAACGTACCTTGAAGAGGAACTAGAATACTTTTCTTTGCCCCACCCAACGAATAAAATTACTGAACCTATTAAACTTTTTTTTATGGATTGCAAGTTTGTGTTTGAAGGCAAGTACTATGCTGAGGAGCAGGGCATGGCCATGGGAAATTCCTTCAGTCCCTTACTCAGCAACCTGTATGGAATTAAATGAGACTAGAATACTTAAAAGATATTCTCCCAAATAATGCTAGGTGGTTCAGATACGTAGATGATGTTCTTTGCTTTTGGCCTAGAAATCACAACATTGACGAACTCGTACCGAGACTCAGTGGTCTGGTACCTTCTATTAAGTTCACAATAGAGGATGAAATAGATAATACTCTACCATGATGCTGGAGTCATGGATGGTAAACTTCTGCTGCTTCACAAAGGTTCACAGCTGGTGATGCTGGACTCATGGATGGTAAACTTCTGCTGCTTTACAAAGATTCACAGTTAACAAATGTAGTTGCTGGAGACAGTCACTCTGCCACTTGGTGCTGGAGACAGTCACTCTGCCACTTGGTGCTGGAGACAGTCACTCTGCCACTTGGTGCTGGAGACAGTCACTCTGCCACTTGGTGCTGGAGACAGTCACTCTGCCACTTGGTGCTGGAGACAGTCACTCTGCCACTTGGTGCTGGAGACAGTCACTCTGCCACTTGGTGCTGGAGACAGTCACTCTGCCACTTGGTGCTGGAGACAGTCACTCTGCCACTTGGTGCTGGAGACAGTCACTCTGCCACTTGGAGCTGCAGTAAACACTTCACTGTTGTAATTATAAAAACACTTGGGTGTTTTTAGTGACTATAAATGTTTGGTATTAATCTTGTTCACTTCCCTCACTTTAAATTATATATTCAAACATAAATCAACACTATTTTCTTTCCACACATCTGAAGGTTGACTTGAAAATAAAAAGAAATTGAAATATAGCGTTAATCTTCGACTGTCACAAACACACACACACACACACACACACACATACACACACACACACACACACACACACACACACACACACACACACTCACACACACACACACACACACACACACACACACACACCTCACTCAAGGAGAAAGATCTTGGGGTGAGTATAACACCGAGCATGTCTCCGGAAGCACACATCAACCAGATAACTGCTGCAGCATATGGGCGCCTGGCAAACCTGAGAACAGCATTCCGATACCTTAGTAAGGAATCGTTCAAGACACTGTACACAGTGTATGTCAGGCCCATACTGGAGTATGCAGCACCTGTTTGGAACCCGCACTTGATAAAGCACGTCAAGAAACTAGAGAAAGTACAAAGGTTTGCGACAAGGTTAGTTCCAGAGCTAAGGGGAATGTCCTATGAAGTAAGATTAAGGGAAATCGGCCTGACGACACTGGAGGACAGGAGGGTCAGGGGAGACATGATAACGACATATAAAATACTGCGTGGAATAGACAAGGTGGACAAAGACAGGATGTTCCAGGGAGGGGACACAGAAACAAGTGGCCACAATTGGAAGTTGAAGACACAAATGAGTCAGAGAGATATTAGGAAGTATTTCTTCAGTCATAGAGTTTTAAGGCAGTGGAATAGCCTAGAAAATGACGTAGTGGAGGCAGGAACCATACACAGTTTTAAGACGAGGTTTGATAAAGCTCATGGAGCGGGGAGAGAGAGGGCCCAGTAGCAACCGGTGAAGAGGCGGGGCCAGGAGCTAAGACTCGACCCCTGCAACCACAAATAGGTGAGTACAAATAGGTGAGTACACACACACACACACACACACACACACACACACACACACACACACACACACACACACACACACACACATACATACTTCATAAAATAAACAAAATTAACACAAATATATTTAAAGGTTAATTTAAGTAAAGGAGACGTTGTTGATGCATGTTCCTTGATCCAGCAGGTTGTTGAGAAGTGAAGTGGCTGAGACCGCCTCCCACGTAGCAAAGTGATGCCAGTTAGGCAGGCTGTTGCTATTCGCAACAGGCACTGCTCTTGCACTTCAAAAATTAAGATAGATGTTGGCATCTGGATGCTGATGTAATTTTGGCTACGTGTGTGTGTGTGTGTGTGTGTGTGTGTGTGTGTGTGTGTGTGTGTGTGTGTGTGTGTGTGTGTGTGTGTGTGTGTGTGTGTGTGTGTGTGTGTGTGTGTGTGTGTGTCGGTGTGGTGGGTTATGGTGGGGGAGGGAGGAGGAGGGGGTACCCTCCTGGTAGAACATTGTGGGACGGGGAGAGGGAGGTAGATGTGGTAGAAGAGGAGGAGGCTCTAGTAGACAGCAGGAAGCTTGGCGTAAAGATGAACTAATACACACACACACACACACACACACACACACACACACACACACACACACACACACACACACACACACACACACACACACACACACACAAACACACACACAAACACACACACACACACGCGCGCACACACACACACACACACACACACACACACATACACACACACACACACACACACACACACACACACACACACACACACACACACACACACACACACACACACACACACACACACGCGCGCACACACACACACACACACACACACACACACACACACACACACACACACACACACACACACACACGCGCGCACACACACACACACACACACACACACACACACACACACACACACACACACACACACACATACACACAGACCAAAGCGAGTCCTTGGTTTACCCGAAGGTGTAGGGATTTAAAAACTAAGTGCACCAGAGAATGGAAAAGGTACAGGAGGCAAAGAACCCAAGAAAATAAGGAGATTAGTAGAAGAGCCAGAAACGAGTATGCACAGATAAGGAGGGAGGCCCAGCGACAGTACGAGAATGACATAGCAACGAAAGTCAAGTCTGGTCCGAAACTGCTGTATAGCCACATTAGGAGGAAGACAACAGTCAAAGACCAGGTGATAACTCTGAGGAAAGAAGGTGGAGAACTAACAAGAAATGATCAAGAAGTATGTGAGGAGCTCAATATGAGATTTAAGGAAGTATTTACAGTGGAGACACACACTACACACACACACTACACACACACACACTACACACACACACTACACACACACACTACACACACACACTACACACACACACTACACACACACACTACACACACACACTACACACACACACTACGCACACACACTACACACACACTACACACACACACTACACACACACACTACACACACACACTACACACACACACTACACACACACACTACACACACACACTACGCACACACACTACACACACACTACACACACTACACACACTACACACACTACACACACTACACACACTACACACACTACACACACTACACACACTACACACACACACTACACACACACACTACACACACTACACACACACTACACACACTACACACACTACACACACTACACACACTACACACACTACACACACTACACACACTACACACACACACTACACACAAACACTACACACACACACTACACACACAAACTACACACACACACTACGCACACACACTACACACACACACTACACACACACACTACACACACACACTACACACAAACACTACACACACACACTACACACACACACTACGCACACACACTACACACACACACTACACACACTACACACACTACACACACACACTACACACAAACACTACACACACACACTACACACACACACTACACACACACACTACGCACACACACTACACACACACTACACACACACACTACACACACACACTACACACACACACTACACACACACACTACACACACACACTACGCACACACACTACACACACACTACACACACTACACACACTACACACACTACACACACTACACACACTACACACACACACTACACACAAACACTACACACACACACTACACACACACACTACACACACACACTACGCACACACACTACACACACACTACACACACACACTACACACGCACTACACACACACACTACACACACACACTACACACGCACTACACACACACACTGCACACACACACACTACGCACACACACTACACACACACTACACACACACACTACACACGCACTACACACACACACTACACACACACTACACACACACTACACACACACTACACACACTACACACACTACACACACTACACACACTACACACACTACACACACTACACACACTACACACACACACTACACACAAACACTACACACACACACTACACACACACACTACACACACACACTACGCACACACACTACACACACACACTACACACGCACTACACACACACACTACACACACACACTACACACACACACTACACACACACACTACACATGCACTACACACACACACTACACACACACACTACGCACACACTACACACACGCTACACACACACTACACACGCACTACACACACACACTACACACACACACTACACACACACTACACACACACACTACACACGCACTACACACACACACTACACACACACACTACACACGCACTACACACACACACTACATACACACACTACACACGCACTACACACACACACTACACACACACACTACGCACACACACTACACACACACACTACACACACACACTACACACACACTACACACACACACTACACACGCACTACACACACACACTACACACACACACTACACACACACACTACACACACACTACGCACACACACTACACACACACACTACACACGCACTACACACACACACTACACACACACACTACGCACACACACTACACACACACACTACACACACACACTACACACGCACTACACACACACACTACACACACACACTACACACACACACTACACACACTACACACACACACTACACACACACACTACACACACACTACACACACACACTACACACGCACTACACACACACACTACACACACACACTACGCACACACACTACACACACACACTACACACACACACTACACACGCACTACACACACACACTACACACACACACACTACACACACACACTACACACACACTACACACACACACACTACACACACACACTACACACACACACTACACACACACTACACACACACACACACACTACACACACACTACACACACACACTACACACACACACTACACACACACACACTACACACACACTACACACACACTACACACACACACTACTCACACACTACACACACACGCTACACACACACTACACACACACACACTACACACACACACTACACACACACTACACACACACACTACACACACACTACACACACACACACACTACACACACACACACTACACACACTACACACACACACACTACACACACACTACACACACACACTACACACACACACTACACACACTACACACACACACTACACACACACTACACACACACACACTACACACACACACTACACACACTACACACACACACACACTACACACACACACTACACACACACACTACACACACACACTACACACACACACTGCACACACACTACACACACACACTACACACACACACTACACACACACACTACACACACTGCACACACACACTACACACACACACTACACACACACTACACACACTACACACACACACTACACACACACACTACACACACACACTACACACACTACACACACACACTACACACACACACTACACACACACTACACACACTACACACACACACTACACACACACTACACACACTACACACACACACACACTACACACACACATTACACACACACTACACACACTACACACACACACTACACACACTACACACACACACTACACACACACATTACACACACACACTACATACACACTACACACACTACACACACACACTACACACACTACACACACACACTACACACACACACACACTACACACACACACACTACACACACACACTACACACACTACACACACACACTACACACACACACACACTACGCACACACACTACACACACACACTACACACACTACACACACACACTACACACACACACTACACACACACACTACACACACACACTACACACACACACTACACACACACTACACACACACACTACACACACACACTACACACACACACACTACACACACTACACACACACACTACACACACTACACACACACACTACACACACACACTACACACACTACACACACACACTACACACACACTACACACACTACACACACACTACACACACTACACACACACTACACACACACATTACACACACACACTACACACACTACACACACACTACACATACACACTACACACACACACATTACACACACACACTACACACACTACACACACACACTACACACACTACACACACACACTACACACACACACTACACACACACACTGCTCACACACTACACACACTACACACACACACTACACACACACACTACACACACTACACACACACACTACACACACACACTACACACACACACTACACACACTACACACACACACTACACACACACACACTACACACACACTACACACACGCTACACACACACACACTACACACACACTACACACACACGCACTACACACACACTACACACACACTCACTACACACACACACACACTACACACACACACACTACATACACACACACTACACACACACACTACACACACACACACACTACGCACACACACACACACACACACACACACACACACACACACACACACACACACACACACACACACACACACACACACACACACACACACACACACACACACACACACAGCAGGCCTAGTGTCTAATCGACATGTGCCTTGGACAAAATGGTAACTAACACACACACACACACACACACACACACCCACACACACACACACACACACACACACACACACACACACACACACGCACACACACACTCACACACACACACACACACACACACACACACACACACACACACACACACACACAACAGGCCTAGTGTCTAATCGACATGTGCCTAGGACAAAATGGTAACTAACACACACACACGCACACACACACACCCACACACACACACACACACACACACACACACACGCACACACACACTCACACACACACACACACACACAAGATCATCAGGAGGAGAGTGGTGGAGCACCTGGAAAGAAACAAGTGTATAATTGACAACCAGCACGGTTTCAGGGAAGGAAAATCCTGTGTCACAAACCTACTAGAGTTTTATGACAAGGTGACAGAAGTAAGACAAGAGAGAGAGGGGTGGATCAACTGCATATTTTTGGACTGCAAGAAGGCCTTCGACACAGTTCCTCACAAGAGGTTACTGCAAAAGCTAGAGTTTCAGGCACACATAACAGGAAAGGCACTGCAATGGATCAGAGAATACCTGACAGGGAGGCAACAACGAGTCATGGTACGCGACGAGGTGCCAGAGTGGGCGCCTGTGACAAGTGGGGTTCCACAGGGGTCAGTCCTAGGACCTGTGCTGTTCTTGGTATATGTGAACGACATAACGGAAGGGATAGACTCAGAAGTGTCCTTGTTTGCAGATGATATGAAGTTAATGAGAGGAATCAAATCGGATGAGGATCAGGCAGGACTACAAAGAGACCTGGACAGGCTACAAGCCTGGTCCAGCAATTGGCTCCATGAATTTAACCCTGCCAAATGCAAAGTCATGAAGATTGGGGAAGGGCAAAGAAGACCGCAGACACAATATAGTTTAGATGGCCAAAGACTGCAAACCTCACTCAAGGAAAAAGATCTGGGGGTGAGTATAACACCGAGCATATCTCCTGAGGCGCACATCAATCAGATAACTGCTGCAGCATACTGGCGCCTGGCAAACCTACGGATAGCGTTCCGATACCTCAGTAAGGATTCGTTTAAGACTCTGTATACCATTTACGTCAGGCCCATACTGGAGTATGCAGCACCAGTTTGGAATCCACACCTAGTCAAGCACGTCAAGAAATTAGAGAAAGTGGAAAGGTTTGCAACAAGAATAGTCCCAGAGCTACGGGGATTGTCCTACGAAGAAAGGTTGAGGGAAATCGGCCTGACGACACTGCAGGACAGGAGGGTCAGGGGAGACATGATAATGACATATAAAATACTGCGCGGAATAGACAAGGTGGACAAAGACGGGAAGTTCCAGAGAAGGGACACATACACAAGGGGTCACAATTGGAAGTTGAAGACTCAGATGAATCAAAGGGATGTTAGGAAGTATTTCTTCAGTCATAGAGTAGTCAGGCCGTAGAATAGCCTAGAAAGTGACGTAGTGGAGGCGGGAACCATACATAGTTTTAAGGCGAGGTATGATAGAGCTCATGGGGCAGGGAGAGAGAGGACCTAGTAGCAATCAGCGAAGAGGCGGGGCCAGGAGCTGTGAATCGACCCCTGCAACCACAAATAGGTGAGTACACAATCATACACACACATACACACACACATACACACACACACATACACACACATATACACACACACTCACACACACATACACACCCCCTTGGGGCCAGTGACCATGTGGTTTTAAGCTTCGAATACACAGTAGAGCTACAAGTGGAGGGAGAAGCAGGAAGGCCAGGACGAATGAAGCCAAACTACAAGAAAGGGGACTACACAGGAATGAGGAACTTCCTGAACGGGGTTCAGTGGGACAGAGAACTGGCAGGGAAGCCAGTTAATGAGATGATGGAATATGTAGCAACAAAATGCAAGGAGGCTGAAGAGAGGTTTGTACCCAAGGGTAACTGGAATAATGAAAAAGCCAGGATGAGCCCATGGTTTACCCAAAGGTGCTGGGAGGCAAAAACCAAGTGTGCTAGGGAATGGAAGAAATATAGAAGGCAAAGGACCCAGGAGAATAAGGAGAGCAGTCGTAGAGCCAGAAACGAATATGCACAGATAAGAAGGGAGGCACAAAGACAATATGAAAATGACATAGCAGCGAAAGCCAAATCTGACCCGAAGCTGTTATACAGCCACATCAGGAGGAAAACAACAGTCAAGGACCAGGTAATCAGGCTAAGGAAGGAAGGAGGAGAGACAACAAGAAATGACAGTGAAGTATGTGAGGAACTCAACAAGAGATTCAAAGAAGTGTTCACAGAGGAGACAGAAGGGGCTCCAGAAAGACGGAGAGGTGGGGCACACCACCATGTGCTGGACACAGTGCACACAACCGAGGAAGAAGTGAAGAGGCTTCTGAGTGAGCTAGATACCTCAAAGGCAATGGGGCCAGATAACATCTCCCCATGGGTATTGAGAGAGGGAGCAGAGGCGCTATGTGTACCCCTAACAACAATATTCAATACATCTATCGAAACAGGGAGATTGCCTGAGGCATGGAAGACAGCAAATGTAGTCCCAATCTTTAAAAAAGGAGACAGACATGAAGCATTAAACTACAGACCAGTGTCACTGACATGTATAGTATGCAAAATCATGGAGAAGATTATCAGAAGAGTGGTGGAACACCTAGATAGGAACGATCTCATCAACAGCAGCCAACATGGTTTCAGGGACGGGAAATCCTGTGTCACAAACCTACTGGAGTTCTATGACATGGTGACAGCAGTAGGACAAGAGAGAGAGAGAGGGGTGGGTGGATTGCATATTCTTGGACTGCAAGAGGGCATTTGACACAGTTCCACAAAAGAGATTGGTGCAAAAACTGGAGGACCAAGCAGGGATAACAGGGAAGGCACTACAATGGATCAGGGAATACTTGTCAGGAAGACAGCAGCGAGTCATGTTACGTGGCGAGGTGTCAGAGTGGGCATATGTGACCAGCGGGGTCCCACAGGGGTCAGTCCTAGGACCAGTGCTGTTTCTGGTACTTGTGAACGACATGACGGAAGGAATAGACTCTGAGGTGTCCCTGTTTGCAGATGACGTGAAGTTGATGAGAAGAATTCACTCGATCGAAGACCAGGCAGAACTACAAAGGGATCTGGACAGGCTGCAGACCTGGTCCAGCAATTGGCTCCTGGAGTTCAATCCCACCAAGTGCGAAGTCATGAAGATTGGGGAAGGGCAAAGAAGACCGCAGACGGAGTACAGTCTAGGGGGCCAGAGACTACAAACCTCACTCAAGGAAAAAGATCTTGGGGTGAGTATAACACCAGGCACATCTCCTGAAGCGCACATCAACCAAATAACTGCCGCAGCATATGGGCGCCTGGCTAACCTCAGAACAGCATTCCGACATCTTAATAAGGAATCGTTCAGGACCCTGTACACCGTGTACGTTAGGCCCATATTGGAGTATGCGGCACCAGTTTGGAACCCACACCTAGCTAAGCACGTAAAGAAACTAGAGAAAGTGCAAAGATTTGCAACAAGACTAGTCCCAGAGCTAAGAAGTATGTCCTACGAGGAGAGGTTAAGGGAAATCAACCTGACGACACTGGAGGACAGGAGAGATAGGGGGGACATGATAACGACAAACAAAATACTGAGAGGAATTGACAAGGTGGACAAAGACAGGATGTTCCAGAGATTGGACACAGTAACAAGGGGACACAGTTGGAAGTTGAAGACACAGATGAATCACAGGGATGTTACCTGGAGTTTACCTGGAGAGAGTTTCGGGGGTCAACGCCCCCGCGGCCCGGTCTGTGACCAGGCCTCCTGGTGGATCAGCGCCTGATCAACCAGGCTGTTGCTGCTGGCTGCACGCAAACCAACGTACGAGCCACAGCCCGGCTGATCAGGAACTGTCTTTAGGTGCTTGTCCAGTGCCAGCTTGAAGACTGCCAGGGGTCTGTTGGTAATCCCCCTTATGTGTGCTGGGAGGCAGTTGAACAGTCTCGGGCCCCTGACACTTATTGTATGGTCTCTTAACGTGCTAGTGACACCCCTGCTTTTCATTGGGGGGATGGTGCATCGTCTGCCAAGTCTTTTGCTTTCGTAGTGAGTGATTTTCGTGTGCAAGTTTGGTACTAGTCCCTCTAGGATTTTCCAGGTGTATATAATCATGTATCTCTCCCTCCTGCGTTCCAGGGAATACAGGTTTAGAAACCTCAAGCGCTCCCAGTAATTGAGGTGTTTTATCTCCGTTATGCGCGCCGTGAAAGTTCTCTGTACATTTTCTAGGTCGGCAATTTCACCTGCCTTGAAAGGTGCTGTTAGAGTGCAGCAATATTCCAGCCTAGATAGAACAAGTGACCTGAAGAGTGTCATCATGGGCTTGGCCTCCCTAGTTTTGAAGGTTCTCATTATCCATCCTGTCATTTTTCTAGCAGATGCGATTGATACAATGTTATGGTCCTTGAAGGTGAGATCCTCCGACATAATCACTCCTAGGTCTTTGACGTTGGTGTTTCGCTCTATTTTGTGGCCAGAATTTGTTTTGTACTCTGATGAAGATTTAATTTCCTCATGTTTACCATATCTGAGTAATTGAAATTTCTCATCGTTGAACTTCATATTGTTTTCTGCAGCCCACTGAAAGATTTGGTTGATGTCCGCCTGGAGCCTTGCAGTGTCTGCAATGGAAGACACTGTCATGCAGATTCGGGTGTCATCTGCAAAGGAAGACACGGTGCTGTGGCTGACATCCTTGTCTATGTCGGATATGAGGATGAGGAACAAGATGGGAGCTAGTACTGTGCCTTGTGGGACAGAGCTTGTCACCGTAGCTGCCTCGGACTTTACTCTGTTGACGACTACTCTCTGTGTTCTGTTAGTGAGGAAATTATAGATCCATCGACCGACTTTTCCTGTTATTCCTTTAGCGCGCATTTTGTGCGCTATTACGCCATGGTCACACTTGTCGAAGGCTTTTGCAAAGTCTGTATATATTACATCTGCATTCTTTTTGTCTTCTAGTGCATTTAGGACCTTGTCGTAGTGATCCAGTAGTTGAGACAGACAGGAGCGACCTGTTCTAAACCCATGTTGCCCTGGGTTGTGTAACTGATGGGTTTCTAGATGGGTGGTGATCTTGCTTCTTAGGACCCTTTCAAAGATTTTTATGATATGGGATGTTAGTGCTATTGGTCTGTAGTTCTTTGCTGTTGCTTTACTGCCCCCTTTGTGGAGTGGGGCTATGTCTGTTGTTTTTAGTAACTGAGGGACGACCCCCGTGTCCATGCTCCCTCTCCATAGGATGGAAAAGGCTCGTGATAGGGGCTTCTTGCAGTTCTTGATGAACACAGAGTTCCATGAGTCTGGCCCTGGGGCAGAGTGCATGGGCATGTCATTTATCGCCTGTTCGAAGTCATTTGGCGTCAGGATAACATCGGATAGGCTTGTGTTAGTCAAATTTTGTGGCTCTCTCATAAAAAATTCATTTTGGTCTTCGACTCTCAGTCTGGTTAGCGGCTTGCTAAAAACTGAGTCATATTGGGACTTGAGTAGCTCACTCATTTCCTTGCTGTCATCTGTGTAGGACCCATCTTGTTTAAGTAGGGGCCCAATACTGGACGTTGTTCTCGATTTTGATTTGGCATAGGAGAAGAAATACTTTGGGTTTCTTTCGATTTCATTTATGGCTTTTAGTTCTTCCCGCGATTCCTGACTCCTAAAGGATTCTTTTAGCTTAAGTTCGATGCTTGCTATTTCTCTGACCAGTGTCTCCCTGCGCATTTCAGATATATTGACCTCTTTTAGCCGCTCTGTTATTCTTTTCCGTCGCCTGTAAAGGGAGCGCCTGTCTCTTTCTATTTTACATCTACTCCTCCTTTTTCTTAGAGGAATAAGCCTTGTGCATACATCGAGTGCCACCGAGTTAATCTGTTCTAGGCATAAGTTTGGGTCTGTGTTGCTTAGTATATCTTCCCAGCTTATATCGGTTAGGACTTGGTTTACTTGGTCCCACTTTATGTTTTTGTTATTGAAGTTGAATTTGGTGAATGCTCCCTCATGACTAGTCTCATTTTGTCGGTCTGGGGCTCCATGCATACATGTCTGAACCTCAATTATGTTGTGATCTGAGTATATTGTTTTTGATATGGTGACATTTCTTATCAGATCATCATTGTTAGTGAAGATGAGGTCTAGTGTATTCTCCAGTCTTGTAGGCTCTATTATTTGCTGGTTTAAATTGAATTTTGTGCAGAGATTTAAAAGCTCGTGTGAGTGTGAGTTTTCATCAGAGCTGCCTCCTGGTGTTATTTCTGCAACAATATTATTTGCTATATTCCTCCATTTTAGGTGCCTTAAGTTGAAATCCCCCAGGAGCAAGATGTTGGGTGCAGGAGCTGGAAGATTTTCCAGACAGTGGTCAATTTTTAACAGCTGTTCCTGGAATTGCTGGGATGTTGCATCCGGAGGCTTGTAGACTACCACAATGACTAGGTTTTGGTTCTCGACCTTTACTGCTAAAACTTCCACTACGTCATTTGAGGCATTAAGCAGTTCTGTGCAAACAAGTGACTCTGCAATGTACAGGCCAACCCCCCCCTTTTGCCTGTTCACTCTGTCACATCTGTATAGGTTGTAACCTGGGATCCATACTTCGTTGTCCAGGTGATCCTTTATGTGGGTCTCAGTGAAAGCCGCGAACATTGCCTTTGCCTCTGCAAGCAGTCCACGGATGAAAGGTATTTTGTTGTTTGTAGCTGGCTTTAGACCCTGTATATTTGCAAAGAAGAATGTTATCGGACTGGTGGTATTGTTGGTACTGGGGGGGGATTTTTTTTCCGGCATTAGTATCTGTATCTGTTGGTTTGGCCTAGTGTCTAATCGACATGTGCCTTGGACAAAATGGTAACTAACACACACACACACACACACACACACACACACACACACACACACACACACACACACACACACACACACACGCACACACACACTCACACACACACACACACACACACACACACACACACACACACACACACACACAACAGGCCTAGTGTCTAATCGACATGTGCCTAGGACAAAATGGTAACTAACACACACACACGCACACACACACACCCACACACACACACACACACACACACACACACACGCACACACACACTCACACACACACACACACACACAAGATCATCAGGAGGAGAGTGGTGGAGCACCTGGAAAGAAACAAGTGTATAATTGACAACCAGCACGGTTTCAGGGAAGGAAAATCCTGTGTCACAAACCTACTAGAGTTTTATGACAAGGTGACAGAAGTAAGACAAGAGAGAGAGGGGTGGATCAACTGCATATTTTTGGACTGCAAGAAGGCCTTCGACACAGTTCCTCACAAGAGGTTACTGCAAAAGCTAGAGTTTCAGGCACACATAACAGGAAAGGCACTGCAATGGATCAGAGAATACCTGACAGGGAGGCAACAACGAGTCATGGTACGCGACGAGGTGCCAGAGTGGGCGCCTGTGACAAGTGGGGTTCCACAGGGGTCAGTCCTAGGACCTGTGCTGTTCTTGGTATATGTGAACGACATAACGGAAGGGATAGACTCAGAAGTGTCCTTGTTTGCAGATGATATGAAGTTAATGAGAGGAATCAAATCGGATGAGGATCAGGCAGGACTACAAAGAGACCTGGACAGGCTACAAGCCTGGTCCAGCAATTGGCTCCATGAATTTAACCCTGCCAAATGCAAAGTCATGAAGATTGGGGAAGGGCAAAGAAGACCGCAGACACAATATAGTTTAGATGGCCAAAGACTGCAAACCTCACTCAAGGAAAAAGATCTGGGGGTGAGTATAACACCGAGCATATCTCCTGAGGCGCACATCAATCAGATAACTGCTGCAGCATACTGGCGCCTGGCAAACCTACGGATAGCGTTCCGATACCTCAGTAAGGATTCGTTTAAGACTCTGTATACCATTTACGTCAGGCCCATACTGGAGTATGCAGCACCAGTTTGGAATCCACACCTAGTCAAGCACGTCAAGAAATTAGAGAAAGTGGAAAGGTTTGCAACAAGAATAGTCCCAGAGCTACGGGGATTGTCCTACGAAGAAAGGTTGAGGGAAATCGGCCTGACGACACTGCAGGACAGGAGGGTCAGGGGAGACATGATAATGACATATAAAATACTGCGCGGAATAGACAAGGTGGACAAAGACGGGAAGTTCCAGAGAAGGGACACATACACAAGGGGTCACAATTGGAAGTTGAAGACTCAGATGAATCAAAGGGATGTTAGGAAGTATTTCTTCAGTCATAGAGTAGTCAGGCCGTAGAATAGCCTAGAAAGTGACGTAGTGGAGGCGGGAACCATACATAGTTTTAAGGCGAGGTATGATAGAGCTCATGGGGCAGGGAGAGAGAGGACCTAGTAGCAATCAGCGAAGAGGCGGGGCCAGGAGCTGTGAATCGACCCCTGCAACCACAAATAGGTGAGTACACAATCATACACACACATACACACACACATACACACACACACATACACACACATATACACACACACTCACACACACATACACACCCCCTTGGGGCCAGTGACCATGTGGTTTTAAGCTTCGAATACACAGTAGAGCTACAAGTGGAGGGAGAAGCAGGAAGGCCAGGACGAATGAAGCCAAACTACAAGAAAGGGGACTACACAGGAATGAGGAACTTCCTGAACGGGGTTCAGTGGGACAGAGAACTGGCAGGGAAGCCAGTTAATGAGATGATGGAATATGTAGCAACAAAATGCAAGGAGGCTGAAGAGAGGTTTGTACCCAAGGGTAACTGGAATAATGAAAAAGCCAGGATGAGCCCATGGTTTACCCAAAGGTGCTGGGAGGCAAAAACCAAGTGTGCTAGGGAATGGAAGAAATATAGAAGGCAAAGGACCCAGGAGAATAAGGAGAGCAGTCGTAGAGCCAGAAACGAATATGCACAGATAAGAAGGGAGGCACAAAGACAATATGAAAATGACATAGCAGCGAAAGCCAAATCTGACCCGAAGCTGTTATACAGCCACATCAGGAGGAAAACAACAGTCAAGGACCAGGTAATCAGGCTAAGGAAGGAAGGAGGAGAGACAACAAGAAATGACAGTGAAGTATGTGAGGAACTCAACAAGAGATTCAAAGAAGTGTTCACAGAGGAGACAGAAGGGGCTCCAGAAAGACGGAGAGGTGGGGCACACCACCATGTGCTGGACACAGTGCACACAACCGAGGAAGAAGTGAAGAGGCTTCTGAGTGAGCTAGATACCTCAAAGGCAATGGGGCCAGATAACATCTCCCCATGGGTATTGAGAGAGGGAGCAGAGGCGCTATGTGTACCCCTAACAACAATATTCAATACATCTATCGAAACAGGGAGATTGCCTGAGGCATGGAAGACAGCAAATGTAGTCCCAATCTTTAAAAAAGGAGACAGACATGAAGCATTAAACTACAGACCAGTGTCACTGACATGTATAGTATGCAAAATCATGGAGAAGATTATCAGAAGAGTGGTGGAACACCTAGATAGGAACGATCTCATCAACAGCAGCCAACATGGTTTCAGGGACGGGAAATCCTGTGTCACAAACCTACTGGAGTTCTATGACATGGTGACAGCAGTAGGACAAGAGAGAGAGAGAGGGGTGGGTGGATTGCATATTCTTGGACTGCAAGAGGGCATTTGACACAGTTCCACAAAAGAGATTGGTGCAAAAACTGGAGGACCAAGCAGGGATAACAGGGAAGGCACTACAATGGATCAGGGAATACTTGTCAGGAAGACAGCAGCGAGTCATGTTACGTGGCGAGGTGTCAGAGTGGGCATATGTGACCAGCGGGGTCCCACAGGGGTCAGTCCTAGGACCAGTGCTGTTTCTGGTACTTGTGAACGACATGACGGAAGGAATAGACTCTGAGGTGTCCCTGTTTGCAGATGACGTGAAGTTGATGAGAAGAATTCACTCGATCGAAGACCAGGCAGAACTACAAAGGGATCTGGACAGGCTGCAGACCTGGTCCAGCAATTGGCTCCTGGAGTTCAATCCCACCAAGTGCGAAGTCATGAAGATTGGGGAAGGGCAAAGAAGACCGCAGACGGAGTACAGTCTAGGGGGCCAGAGACTACAAACCTCACTCAAGGAAAAAGATCTTGGGGTGAGTATAACACCAGGCACATCTCCTGAAGCGCACATCAACCAAATAACTGCCGCAGCATATGGGCGCCTGGCTAACCTCAGAACAGCATTCCGACATCTTAATAAGGAATCGTTCAGGACCCTGTACACCGTGTACGTTAGGCCCATATTGGAGTATGCGGCACCAGTTTGGAACCCACACCTAGCTAAGCACGTAAAGAAACTAGAGAAAGTGCAAAGATTTGCAACAAGACTAGTCCCAGAGCTAAGAAGTATGTCCTACGAGGAGAGGTTAAGGGAAATCAACCTGACGACACTGGAGGACAGGAGAGATAGGGGGGACATGATAACGACAAACAAAATACTGAGAGGAATTGACAAGGTGGACAAAGACAGGATGTTCCAGAGATTGGACACAGTAACAAGGGGACACAGTTGGAAGTTGAAGACACAGATGAATCACAGGGATGTTACCTGGAGTTTACCTGGAGAGAGTTTCGGGGGTCAACGCCCCCGCGGCCCGGTCTGTGACCAGGCCTCCTGGTGGATCAGCGCCTGATCAACCAGGCTGTTGCTGCTGGCTGCACGCAAACCAACGTACGAGCCACAGCCCGGCTGATCAGGAACTGTCTTTAGGTGCTTGTCCAGTGCCAGCTTGAAGACTGCCAGGGGTCTGTTGGTAATCCCCCTTATGTGTGCTGGGAGGCAGTTGAACAGTCTCGGGCCCCTGACACTTATTGTATGGTCTCTTAACGTGCTAGTGACACCCCTGCTTTTCATTGGGGGGATGGTGCATCGTCTGCCAAGTCTTTTGCTTTCGTAGTGAGTGATTTTCGTGTGCAAGTTTGGTACTAGTCCCTCTAGGATTTTCCAGGTGTATATAATCATGTATCTCTCCCTCCTGCGTTCCAGGGAATACAGGTTTAGAAACCTCAAGCGCTCCCAGTAATTGAGGTGTTTTATCTCCGTTATGCGCGCCGTGAAAGTTCTCTGTACATTTTCTAGGTCGGCAATTTCACCTGCCTTGAAAGGTGCTGTTAGAGTGCAGCAATATTCCAGCCTAGATAGAACAAGTGACCTGAAGAGTGTCATCATGGGCTTGGCCTCCCTAGTTTTGAAGGTTCTCATTATCCATCCTGTCATTTTTCTAGCAGATGCGATTGATACAATGTTATGGTCCTTGAAGGTGAGATCCTCCGACATAATCACTCCTAGGTCTTTGACGTTGGTGTTTCGCTCTATTTTGTGGCCAGAATTTGTTTTGTACTCTGATGAAGATTTAATTTCCTCATGTTTACCATATCTGAGTAATTGAAATTTCTCATCGTTGAACTTCATATTGTTTTCTGCAGCCCACTGAAAGATTTGGTTGATGTCCGCCTGGAGCCTTGCAGTGTCTGCAATGGAAGACACTGTCATGCAGATTCGGGTGTCATCTGCAAAGGAAGACACGGTGCTGTGGCTGACATCCTTGTCTATGTCGGATATGAGGATGAGGAACAAGATGGGAGCTAGTACTGTGCCTTGTGGGACAGAGCTTGTCACCGTAGCTGCCTCGGACTTTACTCTGTTGACGACTACTCTCTGTGTTCTGTTAGTGAGGAAATTATAGATCCATCGACCGACTTTTCCTGTTATTCCTTTAGCGCGCATTTTGTGCGCTATTACGCCATGGTCACACTTGTCGAAGGCTTTTGCAAAGTCTGTATATATTACATCTGCATTCTTTTTGTCTTCTAGTGCATTTAGGACCTTGTCGTAGTGATCCAGTAGTTGAGACAGACAGGAGCGACCTGTTCTAAACCCATGTTGCCCTGGGTTGTGTAACTGATGGGTTTCTAGATGGGTGGTGATCTTGCTTCTTAGGACCCTTTCAAAGATTTTTATGATATGGGATGTTAGTGCTATTGGTCTGTAGTTCTTTGCTGTTGCTTTACTGCCCCCTTTGTGGAGTGGGGCTATGTCTGTTGTTTTTAGTAACTGAGGGACGACCCCCGTGTCCATGCTCCCTCTCCATAGGATGGAAAAGGCTCGTGATAGGGGCTTCTTGCAGTTCTTGATGAACACAGAGTTCCATGAGTCTGGCCCTGGGGCAGAGTGCATGGGCATGTCATTTATCGCCTGTTCGAAGTCATTTGGCGTCAGGATAACATCGGATAGGCTTGTGTTAGTCAAATTTTGTGGCTCTCTCATAAAAAATTCATTTTGGTCTTCGACTCTCAGTCTGGTTAGCGGCTTGCTAAAAACTGAGTCATATTGGGACTTGAGTAGCTCACTCATTTCCTTGCTGTCATCTGTGTAGGACCCATCTTGTTTAAGTAGGGGCCCAATACTGGACGTTGTTCTCGATTTTGATTTGGCATAGGAGAAGAAATACTTTGGGTTTCTTTCGATTTCATTTATGGCTTTTAGTTCTTCCCGCGATTCCTGACTCCTAAAGGATTCTTTTAGCTTAAGTTCGATGCTTGCTATTTCTCTGACCAGTGTCTCCCTGCGCATTTCAGATATATTGACCTCTTTTAGCCGCTCTGTTATTCTTTTCCGTCGCCTGTAAAGGGAGCGCCTGTCTCTTTCTATTTTACATCTACTCCTCCTTTTTCTTAGAGGAATAAGCCTTGTGCATACATCGAGTGCCACCGAGTTAATCTGTTCTAGGCATAAGTTTGGGTCTGTGTTGCTTAGTATATCTTCCCAGCTTATATCGGTTAGGACTTGGTTTACTTGGTCCCACTTTATGTTTTTGTTATTGAAGTTGAATTTGGTGAATGCTCCCTCATGACTAGTCTCATTTTGTCGGTCTGGGGCTCCATGCATACATGTCTGAACCTCAATTATGTTGTGATCTGAGTATATTGTTTTTGATATGGTGACATTTCTTATCAGATCATCATTGTTAGTGAAGATGAGGTCTAGTGTATTCTCCAGTCTTGTAGGCTCTATTATTTGCTGGTTTAAATTGAATTTTGTGCAGAGATTTAAAAGCTCGTGTGAGTGTGAGTTTTCATCAGAGCTGCCTCCTGGTGTTATTTCTGCAACAATATTATTTGCTATATTCCTCCATTTTAGGTGCCTTAAGTTGAAATCCCCCAGGAGCAAGATGTTGGGTGCAGGAGCTGGAAGATTTTCCAGACAGTGGTCAATTTTTAACAGCTGTTCCTGGAATTGCTGGGATGTTGCATCCGGAGGCTTGTAGACTACCACAATGACTAGGTTTTGGTTCTCGACCTTTACTGCTAAAACTTCCACTACGTCATTTGAGGCATTAAGCAGTTCTGTGCAAACAAGTGACTCTGCAATGTACAGGCCAACCCCCCCCTTTTGCCTGTTCACTCTGTCACATCTGTATAGGTTGTAACCTGGGATCCATACTTCGTTGTCCAGGTGATCCTTTATGTGGGTCTCAGTG
Organism: Cherax quadricarinatus; assembly: GCF_038502225.1. NCBI lineage: Eukaryota > Metazoa > Arthropoda > Malacostraca > Decapoda > Parastacidae > Cherax > Cherax quadricarinatus. The sequence continues at coordinate 4,287,544 of NC_091311.1, read as the reverse complement.
AAAGCCGCGAACATTGCCTTTGCCTCTGCAAGCAGTCCACGGATGAAAGGTATTTTGTTGTTTGTAGCTGGCTTTAGACCCTGTATATTTGCAAAGAAGAATGTTATCGGACTGGTGGTATTGTTGGTACTGGGGGGGGATTTTTTTTCCGGCATTAGTATCTGTATCTGTTGGTTTGGAGTGGAGGCCATCGACTGTGGTTCCACTCCAGGAATGACTGGATTTGGTGTACGATTTCTGCCATTTCCTGCCAGTTTTTTTTCCTTCCTGGCACTAAAAAACCTCTCCCTCTTGAGTGGCTGTGGCTACCCAGGTTTTCCCCTGGCCTGGATGTTTTGTATCTTTTTGTCCCCTTTAGATGGTATGCCTGGCAATTTAAGTTATAGCACAGTCTTTCCTGTACTGAAGAGGTACACATTTCAGGGTGAAAAAGCTTACAGGAAGGGAGTTTGCATTTTCCTGTTTTCATATGGGCATGGCATTTTCTAGGGTGGTCATAGTTGCATGTCCCATCTGTTTTTCCAGATTTCCCATGCCAGCAGATACCAAGTGCATAGTATGTGCACAGGCTTGGTTTCCGCTTGCCTTGGGTTTCTGTGACTGTATTCCCTGTTGGTGCATGTTTCCCTGTCTTACTTCTATCCTCCCTAGCACCAACAATGGAGCTCCCACCAGTTGTTTTTGGTAATTTATCCTCACTATTGCTATTGGAGTCCTCTTGTTTGCTATTTCCTGCGGTATTTCTAGTTTGCAATATTGGTTTTATCTTATCTTTGACTACACTTGTTTCCCTACTATGGCTCCTGTAAGTGGAATAGTTTGGGAAGCGATGTAGTGGAGGCAGGATCCATACATAGCTTTAAGCAGAGGTATGATAAAGCTCACGGCTCAGGGAGAGTGACCTAGTAGCGATCAGTGAAGAGGCGGGGCCAGGAGCTCGGACTCGACCCCCGCAACCTCAACTAGGTGAGTACAACTAGGTGAGTACACACACACACACACACACACACACACACACACACACACACACACACACACACACATACACACACACACACACACACACACACCAGGAGCTAGGACTCGACCCCTGCAACCACAAATAGGTGAGTACACACACACACACACACGGAGGGGAGGCTGAGGAGAAGCAAGGGACTGCATAATAGGAACACTTCAGACTGTAGGTCCCGAGGTGATGATTGCAGGAGACCAAGACATGAATATGATGAGAGTAACAGAGAAATGGTCGACACACTGGCGGAAGTTGCCACATGAAACCATGCGGGCAAGGCAAAGCTACTGATTGTGGGTGACTTCAATCACAGGGAGCCCTAGGTTCACCCAGAGGTGTAGAGAGGCTACAATCAAGTGCACTAGAGAATGGAAGAAATATGGAAAGCAAAGGACCCAGGAGAATGCGGAGAGTAATCGAAGAGCAAGAAATAAATATGTGCAGATAAGGAGGGAGGCCCAACAACAATACGAAAATGGCATAGCAGCGAAAGACAAGTTGTTGTACAGTCACTTCAGGAAGAAAACAATAGTCAGAGACAAAGAAATCAGGCTTAGGAAGGAAGGAGAGGAGTTTACAAGTAATGACCTTATAATTTGTATGGAGTCAATATGAGATTCAAAGAAGTACTCACAGTGGAGACAGAAAGAACTCCAGAAAGACGGAAAGGTGGGATACACCAACAAGTGCTGGACACTATACATACGACCAAGGAGGTGAAGAGTCTGCTAAGCAAACTAGATATATCAAAAGCAATGGGGCCTAATAACATCTCTCCTTGGGTCCTGAGAGAGGAAACAGAGACACCCTGTGTACCACTGACAGCAATCTTCAACACATCTCTCGAAACAGGGCGACTACCTGAGGTGTGGAAGACAGCAAATGTAGTCCCAATTTTTAAGAAAGGGGACAGACACGCAGCATTAAACTACAGAGCAGTGTCACTGTCATGTATTATATGTAAAGTCATGGAGAAGATTATCATGAGAGTGGTGGACCACCTAGAAAGAAATTAGCTTATAAACGACAACCAGCGTGGATTCAGAGATGGGAATTCCTGTGTCACAAACCTACTAGAGTTCTATGATAAGGTGACAGTAGTAAGACATGACTGCTGTAAGAAAGCTTTGGACATAGTTCCACACATAAGATTAGTGCAAAAGCTGGAGGACCAGTCAGGTATAACAGGGAAGGTACTGCAATGGATCAGAGAATACCTGACAGGAAGGCAGCAGAGAGTCATGATACGTGATGAGGTGTCATTCGTGGGACCGGTGCTGTTCCTGGTATATGTAAATGGTATGACGGAAGGCAAAGATTCAGAAGTGTCCCAGTTTGTAGACGAAATGAAGTTAATATGCAGAATTCAATAGGAGGAGAATAAAGCAGCACTACAGGGGAATTTGGATGGGGCTGCAGGCCTGGTCTAGGAACTGGCTCCTGGAGTTCAACCTCATCAAGTGCAGAGTCATGAAGATCGGGGAAGGGTAAAGAAGACTACAAACGGAGTACAATCTAGGGGGCCAAAGACTACAAACCTCACTCAAGGAAAAGAATCTGGGAGTGTGTATAATACCGTGCACATCTGAGACACACATCAACCAAATAACTGCAGCAGCAAATGGGCGACTAATGAATCTAAGAATAGCATTCCAGCATCTCAGCAAAGAGTCGTTCTGAACCCTGTACACGGTGTATGTCAGGCTAATATTGGAATTTGCAGCTCTAGTTTGGAATCCTCAGCTGGCCAAGCACATCAGGAAATCAGAAAAAGTGCAAAGGTTTGCAAAGATTAGTCCCGGAGCTCAGGGGTATGTCCTGCGAGGAGAGATTAAGAGAACTTGACCTGACAACACTGAAGGACAGGAGGGACAAGGGGGACATGATAATGACACATAAAATACTGAGAAGAATCGACAAGGTGGACAGAGACAGAATGTTCCAGAGAAAGGACACAGTAACAAGGGGTCACAATTGGAAGTTGAATGCTCATATGAGTCACAGGGATGTTAAAAATGATTTCTTCAGCCACAGAGTTGTCATGAAGTGGAATTAATCTGGAAAGTGAAATTGTGGAGAAAGGTTAGATTATTTGGATGCATTGGGGTTGTCGGTGTTGAGGGCTTTCTGTAGGTGGTTCCATTTGCTCTTCCTCCTGAGTCTGGGTTCTGCCCATCTCCATCTTTGCCTCTTTTTTCTCCTTTCATCATTGCGCCCTCTCTTTCAGTTTCTGCCTTTCTTCTCATGTTCTGTCATGGTCGAGGTACACCCTCTGGTAGGCCAATAGGTCCTTTAGTTGTTCTTTCTCCTGCAGGATCCTGTTTCGAGCTGATTCTGCTTCGAAAATCACTTTGACTGGCCGGTCTCTTCCTATTGACAACCTCTCTATTCTCAGAAAATTTACCAGCTGGGTTATGTCGGCCTATAATATTGCTTTCATGATACTTTCAATTGCTTTTTTTCCTCCCTCTGTATTTTTGCTTCCTAAGTTTCCCTTCAAATTCCTGTAGCCCATTAGCAAACACTTACAGTGGAACAGTCTACCTAGTTGGGTTATTGAGGCTAGGACTTTGGGTAGTTTCAAATTTAGGTTGGATAAGTACATGAGTGGGAGGGGTTGGATTTGAGTGGGACTTGCACATCGGAGCTTGTTTCTTGGGTGGCATTGTAAGTTGGGTTGGTCAAATGTTTGTTAGTGGGATGAATTGTAAAGGACCTGCCTAGTATGGGCCAACAGGCCTGCTGCAGTGTTCCTCCTTTCTTATGTTCTTATGTTGTATCCCC
>NC_091311.1:4263745-4276245 GCF_038502225.1 Cherax quadricarinatus | reverse complement strand
ACAGCTGAGTGAAAGTTACTTTCCTTGTGACAGCTGAGTGAAAGTCACTTTCCTTGTGACAACTGAGTGAAAGTCACTTTCCTTGTGACAGCTGAGTGAAAGTCACTTTCCTTGTGACAGCTGAGTGAAAGTCACTTTCCTTGTGACAGCTGAGTGAAAGTTACTTTCCTTGTGACAGCTGAGTGAAAGTCACTTTCCTTGTGACAGCTGAGTGAAAGTCACTTTCCTTGTGACAGCTGAGTGAAAGTTACTTTCCTTGTGACAGCTGAGTGAAAGTCACTTTCCTTGTGACAGCTGAGTGAAAGTCACTTTCCTTGTGACAGCTGAGTGAAAGTCACTTTCCTTGTGACAGCTGAGTGAAAGTCACTTTCCTTGTGATAGCTGAGTGAAAGTTACTTTCCTTGTGACAGCTGAGTGAAAGTTACTTTCCTTGTGACAGCTGAGTGAAAGTCACTTTCCTTGTGACAGCTGAGTGAGTCACTTTCCTTGTGACAGCTGAGTGAAAGTTACTTTCCTTGTGACAGCTGAGTGAAAGTTACTTTCCTTGTGACAGCTGAGTGAAAGTCACTTTCCTTGTGACAGCTGAGTGAAAGTCACTTTCCTTGTGACAGCTGAGTGAGTCACTTTCCTTGTGACAGCTGAGTGAAAGTTACTTTCCTTGTGACAGCTGAGTGAAAGTTACTTTCCTTGTGACAGCTGAGTGAAAGTTACTTTCCTTGTGACAGCTGAGTGAAAGTCACTTTCCTTGTGACAGCTGAGTGAGTCACTTTCCTTGTGACAGCTGAGTGAAAGTTACTTTCCTTGTGACAGCTGAGTGAAAGTTACTTTCCTTGTGACAGCTGAGTGAAAGTCACTTTCCATGTGACAGCTGAGTGAAAGTCACTTTCCTTGTGACAGCTGAGTGAAAGTCACTTTCCTTGTGACAGCTGAGTGAAAGTCACTTTCCTTGTGACAGCTGAGTGAAAGTCACTTTCCTTGTGACAGCTGAGTGAAAGTCACTTTCCTTGTGACAGCTGAGTGAAAGTCACTTTCCTTGTGACAGCTGAGTGAAAGTCACTTTCCTTGTGACAGCTGAGTGAAAGTCACTTTCCTTGTGACAGCTGAGTGAAAGTCACTTTCCTTGTGACAGCTGAGTGAAAGTCACTTTCCTTGTGACAGCTGAGTGAAAGTCACTTTCCTTGTGACAGCTGAGTGAAAGTCACTTTCCTTGTGACAGCTGAGTGAAAGTCACTTTCCTTGTGACAGCTGAAAGTCACTTTCCTTGTGACAGCTGAGTGAAAGTCACTTTCCTTGTGACAGCTGAGTGAAAGTCACTTTCCTTGTGACAGCTGAGTGAAAGTCACTTTCCTTGTGACAGCTGAGTGAAAGTTACTTTCCTTGTGACAGCTGAGTAAAAGTCACTTTCCTTGTGACAGCTGAGTGAAAGTCACTTTCCTTGTGACAGCTGAGTGAGTCACTTTCCTTGTGACAGCTGAGTGAAAGTTACTTTCCTTGTGACAGCTGAGTGAAAGTCACTTTCCTTTTGACAGATGAGTGAAAGTCACTTTCCTTGTGACAGCTGAGTGAAAGTTACTTTCCTTGTGACAGCTGAGTGAAAGTCACTTTCCTTGTGACAACTGAGTGAAAGTCACTTTCCTTGTGACAGCTGAGTGAAAGTCACTTTCCTTGTGACAGCTGAGTGAAAGTCACTTTCCTTGTGACAGCTGAGTGAAAATTACTTTCCTTGTGACAGCTGAGTGAAAGTCACTTTCCTTGTGACAGCTGAGTGAAAGTCACTTTCCTTGTGACAGCTGAGTGAAAGTTACTTTCCTTGTGACAGCTGAGTGAAAGTCACTTTCCTTGTGACAACTGAGTGAAAGTCACATTCCTTGTGACAGCTGAGTGAAAGTCACTTTCCTTGTGACAGCTGAGTGAAAGTCACTTTCCTTGTGATAGCTGAGTGAAAGTTACTTTCCTTGTGACAGCTGAGTGAAAGTTACTTTCCTTGTGACAGCTGAGTGAAAGTCACTTTCCTTGTGACAGCTGAGTGAGTCACTTTCCTTGTGACAGCTGAGTGAAAGTTACTTTCCTTGTGACAGCTGAGTGAAAGTTACTTTCCTTGTGACAGCTGAGTGAAAGTCACTTTCCTTGTGACAGCTGAGTGAAAGTCACTTTCCTTGTGACAGCTGAGTGAAAGTCACTTTCCTTGTGACAGCTGAGTGAAAGTCACTTTCCTTGTGACAGCTGAGTGAAAGTCACTTTCCTTGTGACAGCTGAGTGAAAGTCACTTTCCTTGTGACAGCTGAGTGAAAGTTACTTTCTCAGATATTTTTTGAATAATTTCACGGGATGTTTAGAATTTTATGATATTGTGACAAACCGATAAAATCTGAAACTTGAACAAAACTTAAAAGAAATGAAACTCTATAATGAACCATTCTGCACTTGTGGTCACTGAGACTGATAAACCGAGACCGAGCCAGACCGAGCCAGACCGAGCCAGACCGAGCCAGACCGAGCCAGACCAAGCCAGACCGAGCCAGACCGAGCCAGACCAAGCCAGACCGAGCCAGACCGAGCCAGACCAAGCCAGACCGAGCCAGACCGAGCCAGACCAAGCCAGACCGAGCCAGACCAAGCCAGACCGAGCCAGACCGAGCCAGACCAAGCCAGACCGAGCCAGACCGAGCCAGACCAAGCCAGACCGAGCCAGACCGAGCCAGACCAAGCCAGACCGAGCCAGACCGAGCCAGACCGAGCCAGACCGAGCCAGACCGAGCCAGACCGAGCCAGACCAAGCCAGACCGAGCCAGACCGAGCCAGACCAAGCCAGACCGAGCCAGACCAAGCCAGACCGAGCCAGACCGAGCCAGACCAAGCCAGACCGAGCCAGACCGAGCCAGACCGAGCCAGACCGAGCCAGACCGAGCCAGACCAAGCCAGACCGAGCCAGACCGAGCCAGACCAAGCCAGACCGAGCCAGACCGAGCCAGACCGAGCCAGACCGAGCCAGACCGAGCCAGACCAAGCCAGACCGAGCCAGACCGAGCCAGACCAAACCAGACCGAGCCAGACCAAGCCAGACCGAGCCAGACCGAGCCAGACCAAGCCAGACCGAGCCAGACCGAGCCAGACCGAGCCAGACCGAGCCAGACCGAGCCAGACCAAGCCAGACCGAGCCAGACCGAGCCAGACCGAGCCAGACCGAGCCAGACCGAGCCAGACCAAGCCAGACCGAGCCAGACCAAGCCAGACCGAGCCAGACCAAGCCAGACCGAGCCAGACCAAGCCAGACCGAGCCAGACCAAGCCAGACCAAGCCAGACCGAGCCAGAGCAAGCCAGACCGAGCCAGACCGAGCCAGACCAAGCCAGACCGAGCCAGACCGAGCAGCGTGGGCGTTGACCCCCGAAACCCTCTCCAGGTATAAGAGGTTCAGGTGGTTGATGGGGTAGGAGGGAGGAGAGGAAGGTGAGATCACAACAACAACTACCATTACCACTTGATGGGGTAGGAGGGAGGAGAGGAAGGTGAGATCACAACAACAACTACCATTACCACTTGATGGGGTAGGAGGGAGGAGAGGAAGGTGAGATCACAACAACAACTACCATTACCACTTGATGGGGTAGGAGGGAGGAGAGGAAGGTGAGATCACAACAACAACTACCATTACCACTTGATGGGGTAGGAGGGAGGAGAGGAAGGTGAGATCACAACAACAACTACCATTACCACTTGATGGGGTAGGAGGGAGGAGAGGAAGGTGAGATCACAACAACAACTACCATTACCACTTGATGGGGTAGGAGGGAGGAGAGGAAGGTGAGATCACAACAACAACTACCATTACCACTTGATGGGGTAGGAGGGAGGAGAGGAAGGTGAGATCACAACAACAACTACCATTACCACTTGATGGGGTAGGAGGGAGGAGAGGAAGGTGAGATCACAACAACAACTACCATTACCACTTGATGGGGTAGGAGGGAGGAGAGGAAGGTGAGATCACAACAACAACTACCATTACCACTTGATGGGGTAGGAGGGAGGAGAGGAAGGTGAGATCACAACAACAACTACCATTACCACTTGATGGGGTAGGAGGGAGGAGAGGAAGGTGAGATCACAACAACAACTACCATTACCACTTGATGGGGTAGGAGGGAGGAGAGGAAGGTGAGATCACAACAACAACTACCATTACCACTTGATGGGGTAGGAGGGAGGAGAGGAAGGTGAGATCACAACAACAACTACCATTACCACTTGATGGGGTAGGAGGGAGGAGAGGAAGGTGAGATCACAACAACAACTACCATTACCACTTGATGGGGTAGGAGGGAGGAGAGGAAGGTGAGATCACAACAACAACTACCATTACCACTTGATGGGGTAGGAGGGAGGAGAGGAAGGTGAGATCACAACAACAACTACCATTACCACTTGATGGGGTAGGAGGGAGGAGAGGAAGGTGAGATCACAACAACAACTACCATTACCACTTGATGGGGTAGGAGGGAGGAGAGGAAGGTGAGATCACAACAACAACTACCATTACCACTTGATGGGGTAGGAGGGAGGAGAGGAAGGTGAGATCACAACAACAACTACCATTACCACTTGATGGGGTAGGAGGGAGGAGAGGAAGGTGAGATCACAACAACAACTACCATTACCACTTGATGGGGTAGGAGGGAGGAGAGGAAGGTGAGATCACAACAACAACTACCATTACCACTTGATGGGGTAGGAGGGAGGAGAGGAAGGTGAGATCACAACAACAACTACCATTACCACTTGATGGGGTAGGAGGGAGGAGAGGAAGGTGAGATCACAACAACAACTACCATTACCACTTGATGGGGTAGGAGGGAGGAGAGGAAGGTGAGATCACAACAACAACTACCATTACCACTTGATGGGGTAGGAGGGAGGAGAGGAAGGTGAGATCACAACAACAACTACCATTACCACTTGATGGGGTAGGAGGGAGGAGAGGAAGGTGAGATCACAACAACAACTACCATTACCACTTGATGGGGTAGGAGGGAGGAGAGGAAGGTGAGATCACAACAACAACTACCATTACCACTTGATGGGGTAGGAGGGAGGAGAGGAAGGTGAGATCACAACAACAACTACCATTACCACTTGATGGGGTAGGAGGGAGGAGAGGAAGGTGAGATCACAACAACAACTACCATTACCACTTGATGGGGTAGGAGGGAGGAGAGGAAGGTGAGATCACAACAACAACTACCATTACCACTTGATGGGGTAGGAGGGAGGAGAGGAAGGTGAGATCACAACAACAACTACCATTACCACTTGATGGGGTAGGAGGGAGGAGAGGAAGGTGAGATCACAACAACAACTACCATTACCACTTGATGGGGTAGGAGGGAGGAGAGGAAGGTGAGATCACAACAACAACTACCATTACCACTTGATGGGGTAGGAGGGAGGAGAGGAAGGTGAGATCACAACAACAACTACCATTACCACTTGATGGGGTAGGAGGGAGGAGAGGAAGGTGAGATCACAACAACAACTACCATTACCACTTGTGGGGGTAGGAGGGAGGAGAGGAAGGTGAGATCACAACAACAACTACCATTACCACTTGATGGGGTAGGAGGGAGGAGAGGAAGGTGAGATCACAACAACAACTACCATTACCACTTGATGGGGTAGGAGGGAGGAGAGGAAGGTGAGATCACAACAACAACTACCATTACCACTTGATGGGGTAGGAGGGAGGAGAGGAAGGTGAGATCACAACAACAACTACCATTACCACTTGATGGGGTAGGAGGGAGGAGAGGAAGGTGAGATCACAACAACAACTACCATTACCACTTGATGGGGTAGGAGGGAGGAGAGGAAGGTGAGATCACAACAACAACTACCATTACCACTTGATGGGGTAGGAGGGAGGAGAGGAAGGTGAGATCACAACAACAACTACCATTACCACTTGATGGGGTAGGAGGGAGGAGAGGAAGGTGAGATCACAACAACAACTACCATTACCACTTGATGGGGTAGGAGGGAGGAGAGGAAGGTGAGATCACAACAACAACTACCATTACCACTTGATGGGGTAGGAGGGAGGAGAGGAAGGTGAGATCACAACAACAACTACCATTACCACTTGATGGGGTAGGAGGGAGGAGAGGAAGGTGAGATCACAACAACAACTACCATTACCACTTGATGGGGTAGGAGGGAGGAGAGGAAGGTGAGATCACAACAACAACTACCATTACCACTTGATGGGGTAGGAGGGAGGAGAGGAAGGTGAGATCACAACAACAACTACCATTACCACTTGATGGGGTAGGAGGGAGGAGAGGAAGGTGAGATCACAACAACAACTACCATTACCACTTGATGGGGTAGGAGGGAGGAGAGGAAGGTGAGATCACAACAACAACTACCATTACCACTTGATGGGGTAGGAGGGAGGAGAGGAAGGTGAGATCACAACAACAACTACCATTACCACTTGATGGGGTAGGAGGGAGGAGAGGAAGGTGAGATCACAACAACAACTACCATTACCACTTGATGGGGTAGGAGGGAGGAGAGGAAGGTGAGATCACAACAACAACTACCATTACCACTTGATGGGGTAGGAGGGAGGAGAGGAAGGTGAGATCACAACAACAACTACCATTACCACTTGATGGGGTAGGAGGGAGGAGAGGAAGGTGAGATCACAACAACAACTACCATTACCACTTGATGGGGTAGGAGGGAGGAGAGGAAGGTGAGATCACAACAACAACTACCATTACCACTTGATGATGGGGTAGGAGGGAGGAGAGGAAGGTGAGATCACAACAACAACTACCATTACCACTTGATGGGGGAGGAGGGAGGAGAGGAAGGTGAGATCACAACAACAACTACCATTACCACTTGATGGGGGAGGAGGGAGGAGAGGAAGGTGAGATCACAACAACAACTACCATTACCACTTGATGGGGGAGGAGGGAGGAGAGGAAGGTGAGATCACAACAACAACTACCATTACCACTTGATGGGGGAGGAGGGAGGAGAGGAAGGTGAGATCACAACAACAACTACCATTACCACTTGATGGGGGAGGAGGGAGGAGAGGAAGGTGAGATCACAACAACAACTACCATTACCACTTGATGGGGGAGGAGGGAGGAGAGGAAGGTGAGATCACAACAACAACTACCATTACCACTTGATGGGGGAGGAGGGAGGAGAGGAAGGTGAGATCACAACAACAACTACCATTACCACTTGATGGGGGAGGAGGGAGGAGAGGAAGGTGAGATCACAACAACAACTACCATTACCACTTGATGGGGGAGGAGGGAGGAGAGGAAGGTGAGATCACAACAACAACTACCATTACCACTTGATGGGGGAGGAGGGAGGAGAGGAAGGTGAGATCACAACAACAACTACCATTACCACTTGATGGGGGAGGAGGGAGGAGAGGAAGGTGAGATCACAACAACAACTACCATTACCACTTGATGGGGTAGGAGGGAGGAGAGGAAGGTGAGATCACAACAACAACTACCATTACCACTTGATGGGGTAGGAGGGAGGAGAGGAAGGTGAGATCACAACAACAACTACCATTACCACTTGATGGGGTAGGAGGGAGGAGAGGAAGGTGAGATCACAACAACAACTACCATTACCACTTGATGGGGTAGGAGGGAGGAGAGGAAGGTGAGATCACAACAACAACTACCATTACCACTTGATGGGGTAGGAGGGAGGAGAGGAAGGTGAGATCACAACAACAACTACCATTACCACTTGATGGGGTAGGAGGGAGGAGAGGAAGGTGAGATCACAACAACAACTACCATTACCACTTGATGGGGTAGGAGGGAGGAGAGGAAGGTGAGATCACAACAACAACTACCATTACCACTTGATGGGGTAGGAGGGAGGAGAGGAAGGTGAGATCACAACAACAACTACCATTACCACTTGATGGGGTAGGAGGGAGGAGAGGAAGGTGAGATCACAACAACAACTACCATTACCACTTGATGGGGTAGGAGGGAGGAGAGGAAGGTGAGATCACAACAACAACTACCATTACCACTTGATGGGGTAGGAGGGAGGAGAGGAAGGTGAGATCACAACAACAACTACCATTACCACTTGATGGGGTAGGAGGGAGGAGAGGAAGGTGAGATCACAACAACAACTACCATTACCACTTGATGGGGTAGGAGGGAGGAGAGGAAGGTGAGATCACAACAACAACTACCATTACCACTTGATGGGGTAGGAGGGAGGAGAGGAAGGTGAGATCACAACAACAACTACCATTACCACTTGATGGGGTAGGAGGGAGGAGAGGAAGGTGAGATCACAACAACAACTACCATTACCACTTGATGGGGTAGGAGGGAGGAGAGGAAGGTGAGATCACAACAACAACTACCATTACCACTTGATGGGGGAGGAGGGAGGAGAGGAAGGTGAGATCACAACAACAACTACCATTACCACTTGATGGGGGAGGAGGGAGGAGAGGAAGGTGAGATCACAACAACAACTACCATTACCACTTGATGGGGGAGGAGGGAGGAGAGGAAGGTGAGATCACAACAACAACTACCATTACCACTTGATGGGGAGGAGGGAGGAGAGGAAGGTGAGATCACAACAACAACTACCATTACCACTTGATGGGGAGGAGGGAGGAGAGGAAGGTGAGATCACAACAACAACTACCATTACCACTTGATGGGGTAGGAGGGAGGAGAGGAAGGTGAGATCACAACAACAACTACCATTACCACTTGATGGGGTAGGAGGGAGGAGAGGAAGGTGAGATCACAACAACAACTACCATTACCACTTGATGGGGTAGGAGGGAGGAGAGGAAGGTGAGATCACAACAACAACTACCATTACCACTTGATGGGGTAGGAGGGAGGAGAGGAAGGTGAGATCACAACAACAACTACCATTACCACTTGATGGGGTAGGAGGGAGGAGAGGAAGGTGAGATCACAACAACAACTACCATTACCACTTGATGGGGTAGGAGGGAGGAGAGGAAGGTGAGATCACAACAACAACTACCATTACCACTTGATGGGGTAGGAGGGAGGAGAGGAAGGTGAGATCACAACAACAACTACCATTACCACTTGATGGGGTAGGAGGGAGGAGAGGAAGGTGAGATCACAACAACAACTACCATTACCACTTGATGGGGTAGGAGGGAGGAGAGGAAGGTGAGATCACAACAACAACTACCATTACCACTTGATGGGGTAGGAGGGAGGAGAGGAAGGTGAGATCACAACAACAACTACCATTACCACTTGATGGGGTAGGAGGGAGGAGAGGAAGGTGAGATCACAACAACAACTACCATTACCACTTGATGGGGTAGGAGGGAGGAGAGGAAGGTGAGATCACAACAACAACTACCATTACCACTTGATGGGGTAGGAGGGAGGAGAGGAAGGTGAGATCACAACAACAACTACCATTACCACTTGATGGGGTAGGAGGGAGGAGAGGAAGGTGAGATCACAACAACAACTACCATTACCACTTGATGGGGTAGGAGGGAGGAGAGGAAGGTGAGATCACAACAACAACTACCATTACCACTTGATGGGGTAGGAGGGAGGAGAGGAAGGTGAGATCACAACAACAACTACCATTACCACTTGATGGGGTAGGAGGGAGGAGAGGAAGGTGAGATCACAACAACAACTACCATTACCACTTGATGGGGTAGGAGGGAGGAGAGGAAGGTGAGATCACAACAACAACTACCATTACCACTTGATGGGGTAGGAGGGAGGAGAGGAAGGTGAGATCACAACAACAACTACCATTACCACTTGATGGGGTAGGAGGGAGGAGAGGAAGGTGAGATCACAACAACAACTACCATTACCACTTGATGGGGTAGGAGGGAGGAGAGGAAGGTGAGATCACAACAACAACTACCATTACCACTTGATGGGGTAGGAGGGAGGAGAGGAAGGTGAGATCACAACAACAACTACCATTACCACTTGATGGGGTAGGAGGGAGGAGAGGAAGGTGAGATCACAACAACAACTACCATTACCACTTGATGGGGTAGGAGGGAGGAGAGGAAGGTGAGATCACAACAACAACTACCATTACCACTTGATGGGGTAGGAGGGAGGAGAGGAAGGTGAGATCACAACAACAACTACCATTACCACTTGATGGGGTAGGAGGGAGGAGAGGAAGGTGAGATCACAACAACAACTACCATTACCACTTGATGGGGTAGGAGGGAGGAGAGGAAGGTGAGATCACAACAACAACTACCATTACCACTTGATGGGGTAGGAGGGAGGAGAGGAAGGTGAGATCACAACAACAACTACCATTACCACTTGATGGGGTAGGAGGGAGGAGAGGAAGGTGAGATCACAACAACAACTACCATTACCACTTGATGGGGTAGGAGGGAGGAGAGGAAGGTGAGATCACAACAACAACTACCATTACCACTTGATGGGGTAGGAGGGAGGAGAGGAAGGTGAGATCACAACAACAACTACCATTACCACTTGATGGGGTAGGAGGGAGGAGAGGAAGGTGAGATCACAACAACAACTACCATTACCACTTGATGGGGTAGGAGGGAGGAGAGGAAGGTGAGATCACAACAACAACTACCATTACCACTTGATGGGGTAGGAGGGAGGAGAGGAAGGTGAGATCACAACAACAACTACCATTACCACTTGATGGGGTAGGAGGGAGGAGAGGAAGGTGAGATCACAACAACAACTACCATTACCACTTGATGGGGTAGGAGGGAGGAGAGGAAGGTGAGATCACAACAACAACTACCATTACCACTTGATGGGGTAGGAGGGAGGAGAGGAAGGTGAGATCACAACAACAACTACCATTACCACTTGATGGGGTAGGAGGGAGGAGAGGAAGGTGAGATCACAACAACAACTACCATTACCACTTGATGGGGTAGGAGGGAGGAGAGGAAGGTGAGATCACAACAACAACTACCATTACCACTTGATGGGGTAGGAGGGAGGAGAGGAAGGTGAGATCACAACAACAACTACCATTACCACTTGATGGGGTAGGAGGGAGGAGAGGAAGGTGAGATCACAACAACAACTACCATTACCACTTGATGGGGTAGGAGGGAGGAGAGGAAGGTGAGATCACAACAACAACTACCATTACCACTTGATGGGGTAGGAGGGAGGAGAGGAAGGTGAGATCACAACAACAACTACCATTACCACTTGATGGGGTAGGAGGGAGGAGAGGAAGGTGAGATCACAACAACAACTACCATTACCACTTGATGGGGTAGGAGGGAGGAGAGGAAGGTGAGATCACAACAACAACTACCATTACCACTTGATGGGGTAGGAGGGAGGAGAGGAAGGTGAGATCACAACAACAACTACCATTACCACTTGATGGGGTAGGAGGGAGGAGAGGAAGGTGAGATCACAACAACAACTACCATTACCACTTGATGGGGTAGGAGGGAGGAGAGGAAGGTGAGATCACAACAACAACTACCATTACCACTTGATGGGGTAGGAGGGAGGAGAGGAAGGTGAGATCACAACAACAACTACCATTACCACTTGATGGGGTAGGAGGGAGGAGAGGAAGGTGAGATCACAACAACAACTACCATTACCACTTGATGGGGTAGGAGGGAGGAGAGGAAGGTGAGATCACAACAACAACTACCATTACCACTTGATGGGGTAGGAGGGAGGAGAGGAAGGTGAGATCACAACAACAACTACCATTACCACTTGATGGGGTAGGAGGGAGGAGAGGAAGGTGAGATCACAACAACAACTACCATTACCACTTGATGGGGTAGGAGGGAGGAGAGGAAGGTGAGATCACAACAACAACTACCATTACCACTTGATGGGGTAGGAGGGAGGAGAGGAAGGTGAGATCACAACAACAACTACCATTACCACTTGATGGGGTAGGAGGGAGGAGAGGAAGGTGAGATCACAACAACAACTACCATTACCACTTGATGGGGTAGGAGGGAGGAGAGGAAGGTGAGATCACAACAACAACTACCATTACCACTTGATGGGGTAGGAGGGAGGAGAGGAAGGTGAGATCACAACAACAACTACCATTACCACTTGATGGGGTAGGAGGGAGGAGAGGAAGGTGAGATCACAACAACAACTACCATTACCACTTGATGGGGTAGGAGGGAGGAGAGGAAGGTGAGATCACAACAACAACTACCATTACCACTTGATGGGGTAGGAGGGAGGAGAGGAAGGTGAGATCACAACAACAACTACCATTACCACTTGATGGGGTAGGAGGGAGGAGAGGAAGGTGAGATCACAACAACAACTACCATTACCACTTGATGGGGTAGGAGGGAGGAGAGGAAGGTGAGATCACAACAACAACTACCATTACCACTTGATGGGGTAGGAGGGAGGAGAGGAAGGTGAGATCACAACAACAACTACC